>NC_089741.1:52921857-52924357 GCF_040412425.1 Macrobrachium rosenbergii
CTGGATGGCTCCCATGATATAAACAAGGCTTCAGTAGTTTTCAGTTATTTGATTCTGTCACTTACACCCCCCTCAACCCTACGCTGACGTGTTAACATATATATATATATATATATATATATATATATATATATATATATATATATATATATATATATATATATATATACATATATATATACATACATATATATATATATATATATATATATATATATATATATATATATATATATATATATATATGTATATATATAAATATTTATATGTATGTGTGTATATGTGTGTATATTGTATAAGTATTTATGTATAAATATGTATGTATGTGTGTAGCATGTGTGGACTTGAAGTGGCCTCCCGAGGAGTCGAGAGTGTCACGCTTAGCAAACATATGACTGTATCCCGTCTTATGGCCTTGTTGAGAAAACTATATTTTATTGCTGTGACGGATGGTCGCCTCTTAAAGTTCAGGTAAATTGTCGCGGGTGATATATACGCGCTGATGCTTTACTAAGTTTAATGAATAAAATTTCGCCGCGCTAGTCTTCGAAGATAACATAGTGGAATGGAAATGGGGTCATTTCGTGGAAGGAGAGGAGAGCTGGCAGGAGAAGAAACGGAAGAAGAAGAAGAAAACAGGAGTAAGGACCTCCGAATGATGCTTCCTCATCCCCCCACCCCCCCGCTGTTATTTCGTGGGAGGAGGGGAGGGGTGGAAGGGGATGCAGGGGGAAGGGGAGGGGTGGGGGGAGTTGCGAGAACGGGGAGGAGGAGGAAAGACGAAGCAGCAAACGCGAATAAAAGAGCATCGCAAATGAATTTTTTATCGGGGCGATAGGTCGTTATTCTTTATTTCGGCGCCATCGAGAAATGTTCCGGAGAGTCCCCTGCAACCGTTTATTTTTTATCTTTAATTTCTTTGGCGCAAGCAAATGAAATATAAATCTAATTTGAAAGAGAATGGTGGACCTCGCGAGAGACATTAGAGCCACCGTACTCCGCGTCCCTGCGGCGCTGTAAATATACATAAAGACGCTCTCGCACGCGCTGCTCTCTTACGTGCTGGAAGACGTCTGCCCCGACGCCAAATACTTACACTTCTCCTTCTCCTCCTCCTCTTCCTCTTCCTCCTCCTTCTGTGTTCGAGGATCCTCGCGCTTTGCCCTAATTTATGTTTCCTCTTGCTTCTCGTCCTCGAATTTCGCCTGTTAGCTTGTTATCAGAGCTTTCTTACTTACGCCTTTGCAGTTTGTCATTTTTGCGTTCGTGCGACGCTATGGCTGGAAGTGTATATGGTAGATATATAAAAATACCAACAACGTTGTTAAAAAAAAAGCTGATTTAGTTTGAGGATGGCCACTGGTAACAGTTTTAGTATTAAGAAAAGTTAAATGAAAATTTGTATTTAAATATTACTTTAGGTATTCATATATGTGAATGCACACACACACACACACACACACACACACACACACACACACACACACACACACACACACACACACGTACTTCATTCTTGAAGTATTGTTGTATTGTCCGGGAATTTTCCTTATGCTAAATAAAGTTTAATATCTCTCTCCTGTACGTAACCTTTTTTATGCGTCAGGTGTAGGCCCACTTCCATAAACCGAAAAGATGTCCATGTGCCTATCTTTGAAGGCATTACTTCAAACAATACAAACGACTGAGGCCTAAATAATTTTAGGAGTTCTACCTCATCTGTGTACCAAATGTTATGGCTAACTTCCCTGAGAATATTTCCTCGTATTTTATAGCTTCGATTCCGTTCTCAGTTGATCAGGCGTATAGTGACTCATATGTTATTGTTTAAATATCATTGGTGTAAATGTATTCACCTCTGTTCTGTTATTTCGTTTTCTTCCATATGATCATTCTACTTTGTAAGTATGGTAGGCAGGGTTTTTTTTTTTTTTTTACCATTCTGACTTCCATAGTGCATTACCAATACGAGTGGCGAAAAGAACAACATTCACAAAGACATGAAAATTTTGACTCTTTAGTTTTGCTATTATATCCACTTAAGGGTAGAGGTCTGAAATGTACTTTCCTGTGTTTAAGTTGTCTGAATGATTATGCTACTGTTGATTTATGTATATAGTATATGGCAATAATAATATATATATATATATATATATATATATATATATATATATATATATATATATATATATATTTCTTCTTCTTCTTTCTTCTTTTTCTTTTAGCATTGCTTTTATTCCCATTTTTTGTATGGGGTAAGCACGATGCCTTCTTTGAAGGACTTTTGATTTAGCTTTGGGAGTAGACCTGTGATGCTCGATTAGCATATATACTTATATATATATATATATATATATATATATATATATATATATATAATATATATATATATATATATATATATATATATATATATATATATATATATATATATATATATATATATATATATATATATATATATATATATATATTTATATATATATATATATATATATAT
>NC_089741.1:52926857-52941857 GCF_040412425.1 Macrobrachium rosenbergii
ACGTTTTTTTTATGAAAAATTCTTTTTTAAGTTGACGAAAAGTGAAGTTGGACCCATAAAAAAACAATCTTAAATATTAAAGAAAACAATAAGTCATGAAATTACCAGAAGCAGCGTAGCCAAATTGAAAATTCCATTTTTTTTTTCTCTCCCTTTCTCGCTTCTTTGGACGAAGATAAACACTGAGGATAAAACTCGCATTTCTGGGAATTTTTACGCAGTCGAAAACCAAGTCTATATATGACTAACAACTTTGGAAAATATTCCGAGAATTGCACTGCCCCAGTTCCCTCTCTCTCTCTCTCTCTCTCTCTCTCTCTCTCTCTCTCTCTCTCTCTCTCTCTCTCTCTCTGTAACTGACTGCATGTCTTGAAAAGACATCTGTTTATTAACATTGCCTGAGACACTTTTAGACTTTTTCAGCCATTTTCTTTATTTTTTAAATATTTCTCGCATTTATCCATTCGTTAACACCTTACTCTTATACGAGTATAAGTGTTGCTAAGACGTCAAGGGCATTGCATTGTAATGCCCACTATCCCATGTTCTCAAAAACTGGCAAATATATTCATTACACTCGTCTTTGTTTGTCATTATTTTGATTTTTCACATACTTTCTTCCAGTGCTGTGACGCCGGTAATCCTTAACCAATCATTTGATTGCTTTCTCCAGTGATGTTGTTCTCGCCACTTTCCCAAACTAAGCAGATACTTGGCATGGCATCTTCCAAGGCTGGCTCCTGCTCCAACTTCCAAAATCCGCAAGGTCCTCGTAGTTGTTACGGGCGTATCTACATCATACGATACAGCATTCCCTAATATCCCTTTTTTCCTCAATCTAAATTACACAGTGGCAAAAGGATAGCCACTGATGTTCTTACGTTCATGTCTTGAGTATCTCAGGTCTTGTTTTGTAATGTCGTTATGACTGACATCTCCCATAATCTTCCAAAAATTAGATCGGAAATAGTTGCTACATTTACTTTTATAACAAAAATTGTTATTTGCTAAGAACTGACTTCAATAAGACTGATATATTATTAATAATGCTATGGTTGTTATTTTGCAAGTTATTATTATTATTATTATTATTATTATTATTATTATTATACCTCGCCATTTAAAGGTTAACTTTATTATTATTATTATTATTATTATTATTATTATTATTATTATTATTATTATTATTATTATTATTATTATTATTTAAGGGGTAAATTTATGATTCTTTATTTCAAGGGAGTATGTGATCAAACGCCCTTCCACCGTGGGATGCCTTTATTTAATGATGTAGTGTTCTGTTGCGTGATTTTTCAAGAGAATAGTTAATTCACCTGGAGTTAAATTACCGTTGAATTCACTTCACAAATCGCAGAATTCTACTTCATGGTGATGTGATTCTAAACAAACTGTTTTCTAAACGCGTTGAGTAGGTTAAGCAGCTTACGGAGTTGTTTTCGTCATGATGTTCCCAAATGATTAAGATTTGAAATATTTATGAAATTCTGTTTTTAATTATACTGTATTATTATGGTCAGCCTGTCAGGTTCAGGTTTAGGTCTTAGGCGTTGCCTTTGCATCGGCACTTCCTGTTTAGCAATTTTTAGTTCTTCCCCGAGAGAGAGAGAGAGAGAGAGAGAGAGAGAGAGAGAGGAGTTATTCTCCAGGGACACATTTTCATGTAATTTACGTTATTTTTGAGAGAGAGAGAGAGAGAGAGAGAGAGAGAGAGAGAGAGAGAGTTATTCTCCAGGAGACACATTTTCATGTAATTTACGTTATTTTTGAGAGAGAGAGAGAGAGAGAGAGAGAGAGAGAGAGAGAGAGAAAGTTATTCCGGAGGACTTACCTTTTCATGTATTTAATTTTATTTTTAGAGAGTTATTCTCCAGGAGACACATTTTCATGTAATTTACGTTATTTTTGAGGGAGGAGAGAGAGAGAGAGAGAGAGAGAGAGAGAGAGCGAGACAGACAGACAGACAGACAGACAGACAGACAGACAGACAGAAAAAGAGAGAGAGAGAGAGAGAGAGAGAGGGAAAGAGAAATTTGCACACTGGAGAATTGGGAGGAGAGAGAGAGAGAGAGAGAGAGAGAGAAATATGCACACTGTAGAATTACCCAACCTATGATTTTGAAATTGACGCCTGGAATCCTCTGCAGCATTCCCATTCCAGCAGGCTTTTATCGGAGAAAAATCTCCCCGGCTGATTGCAAAGGTATTAGCAGCATTGGAAAAGGCTACATATTTTATGGGTCGTTATGTTCATGACGTCACAAATCCGTAAATGAGCCTAGGAGTCATTTAGCGAATGTCCGATCTTCCAGATTTAGTGTGACATTTGGGTCCTAGGATTGGAAGTCATCTCCGTTACTTTTCTTTATTTTCCTGAGGTGGGTACTTTCTCTCTCTCTCTCTCTCTCTCTCTCTCTCTCTCTCTCTCTCTCTTCTCTCGTGTATTTTAAATACAACTTCCGGTAACGGTTAGACAACTTTTCAGTGTGACCCTACTTAATACTTTTTCTATTGAAATTTTAAGCTTCGCGCTGAAGTATTCAGTTTTTCCGACTGTGCCAGCGCTCGTTTTTGACAATATATATTTAAATGCATTTTATGATATATAACGGTATCAATGATTCACTGACCAGCTAATGCCGGATGTCAGCCAATCGTCGGTGGGACCAGGCATGCAACGACCAATTAGGGGCGAGGAGAGTTTGCCCCTGTCCAATCAGGTGTCAGGTCAATAACCGATCGGCCAATGCCGGTGTAGGATGAAATGACACCTGCACTTAGACACTCTACGGATTACCCCGAGGATTAAGCCATATTGTTTCAAATCCCCGTCTGTTGTAATCCCCATTAAGGTATCAGACCCAAATAGCTCCCACTTACTCGATGTGTTTTGCAATTTTAGATGGTAAGCAGATTAGCTCTCGGGCAAGCGAGTTTGCGCCCTAGGCCTTCGTTCATTATGCTATGGTTCTCCTCTCGCCTTCATTGCATCGTTTTGCATAAGTACTTTTAGCATTGGTTCACACGAAGAAGCTCTTTTAATTGTTCGTTAACAGGTTGGTAGGAAAATTCTTGGGTGTGACTTAAGTCCATTGTATTTAGGAAAATCTGTTAAAAGTCGTTCTGGGTGCGCTTGTCCATGAGCCTAAGTTGCGCAGTTCGGTGCGCAGTTATTGAGGTGAAAACCGGGTTAAGACCAGACTGCTGAATATCTTTAATGCTTGCAAGGCTGCAACGCATAGCTAATCATCCTGTATTTGCTTTAAATAGGCTAGGAGTTATTGGGTGGGCAAGTAATTCGACTGTTAGGTAAGATTTGGAGCAGACATGGTCCAGAGAACCGAAAGTAACGGTGCTCTGTAATTATTATGTCAGTCATTGCAATAACACTTAGCTTAATTTGAATGTTCCTTTTATCCTAACGAGCTAATGATGTTAGTGGAACAGTACCAGGTGGACCATTTGGGCGTTCCTTTTCTTTACGGTTTAAGCTAAACACCCGGAATAAAAACTTAGTTTTGAATCATCGTCAAGTGGACTAATAATTTCACCCACTTCCATTAGTGATAACGAAGATAAATATATATATATATATATATATATATATATATATATATATATATATATATATATATATATATATATATATATATTTATTTATTTATACATTTATAAAAAATATATATATATATATATATATATATATATATATATATATATATATATATATATTTATACATTTATAAAATACATACATACATATATATATATATATATATATATATATATATATATATATATATATATATATATATTGAGAGAAAAAGAGAGTATGAAGAACTTTTTCAGCAGTAAGCAATTTCCGCTCACAAAAGAGTGACCTCAAGTAAAACCCATCGATAATTGCCGCATCCTTACTTTAAACAGCTGAATCGTGAATGAAACCCTTTTGCAGGAAACCTCCACAGCATTACCCACTTTATACACCTACACACCTCGCCATTTACATCTTAAATACACTCGCGCTTCTTGCATATCAAAGGAATTCCTTTGCTGTTACCACTTTCACTCCATTTATCAAACGCTTAAGTCTTACTCTCTTCACTCTTAATAAACCGATTTAACACTTTTCACCAACCAGTCGTCCTCCGTTCTTTCCACATGACTAAACCATCTCAAAATAACACTATTTGTGTTTTTAAAATCTGCGAATGATTCTGGATTTTTTTCCCTATTTTGACCGACTCTCATCCTAGTACCATAATGATAAAATTTAACTCCCGAATTTCATTACGAAGCCGTTTTGTGTAGCAAATCCTCTTCGACCTGTTAAATGGTACTCTCTCTCTCTCTCTCTCTCTCTCTCTCTCTCTCTCTCTCTTGTACTGGGTGAGAGAATATATAAGCACGCATAACTCGCATTAACTTATTTTATTACCAATTACATTAAAACACTTATTTTCGACGTTGATGAAGATGGTAGTTTGGCACGAGTTCGTAATCTCTCTCTCTCTCTCTCTCTCTCTCTCTCTCTCTCTCTCTCTCTCTCTCTCTCTCTCTCTCTCATGCATACACACACACACACACACATGCAGGAAATAATTCGACAGTGTACAGATTTCTTTCTTATAAAATCTCATCCAAGTGAGCAACGCAAAAAGCGAAATATACCCAGATTTTCATTATACAGGGCTTATGATAGCTTTCGTAACCAATAACTTTCCAAACCATTTCTTCAATGCAAGATTTTTACCTTTTTTTACAACCCACTTCTCTTGTTCTCTTCATCATCATCTCATTGTTTTGCTTTCCAAAGGAGCCCTCGAACTTTGGATGTACAATATGCAAATCATGTTATATATTTCTCTTTATTAGTGTCGAAAAAAATTATGCTGTTCTCAAAACGACTAACGAACACATACACTTATTCACTAACGTCGTTGTTTTTCGTTTGTTTTTGTAGGAACAAACAAAGCTAAAAAAAGGCAAATACAAATACACACGCATATATAAAAGAATGCTCCATTCTGACTAATGCGTCCGGGAACAGATGCCGTCCTTCCCTTTTCTGACAGCATGGTATCTCATGAAATATGAATTAATATAGCAAGTACTCTTACCGAGATGTCTGTGATGATCTCTTGGCCTCCTCCTCACTCCCCTCCCTCTCCTCCCCTCACACTCCCTTCCTTGTCCCTCTCCCCTTTCTCCCTTCCCCTCCCCCCCTTTTTTTCTCCCTTAAGGTCTCCGTCAGCCTGATAGTATTACCAATTTATAAAGATTTCTTATATATTTGTATGCTGCTCACTATTCTTTCAAAAGTACTGGAAGTTTATGTTTTTCTTTTATTTGTATTCTTTTATTTGCTCCGTGGTTATTTTTTATAGGGTACATTTAACCATTTCATTGGGATACGTGCTCTCATAAATTCATATTTATAAATATATATACACATATATATATGGTATTATTGTGTATATATATATATATATATATATATATATATATATATATATATATATATATATATATATATATATATATTTAATCTGTCTAATGAGTCATTCTTCTCTATTAACATTTTTGATATTACTGCTAGTAGTCTTGCATGAAGCTGTTAGAAAGGTTTTGTTTAATGACATATTTGGGCTTTCGACTCGTCATAATGTTCTCCGACAATTTCCATCTATTTTGACTGATATCAAGTTAAGGAAAACTTTTTATATGCATATTTTGGGGAACAACTTCCTAGTTCATTTATTTTGCAGTGCGTGATTAGAAGTTTTCTATCCCTCTTGTCATTTATGTTTTAGTGAAATATTTTTAGTATCACATTGACCCTACGGCCTCAATGGTCTTTAATATTATTAGTGTGAAACGTACTAGATTTTATTTTACTAAGACTTTAAGATATTGTTGGGGCTTGCGTGTTTTACTAGTATTCTTCATTGTAATGTATGGTTATGTTTCAAGCTGACGCTCCAGGAAGGAAAGGTTTGATTAAAGCCGAATCTTACCGACAACAATAATAATAGTGATAATGAGAAGAACCAGATTTCACTAGTGTACTTTTGATGGTATTGTTAACGTTAAATTATAAAGGTTTGATGATAAAACTGGGAGATAAATGTGAACATCGGGACAATGTACAAAGGAAACCGGTCATCTTATAATCATGTAGTTTTGCAGCGCCATCATTTCTAACACCGCACAATTTACAGTGAGGGACGCCCATTTCTATACACCGCCCCCCCCCCCCACGCCTCCCCCAACTGGTAACCATTCCCATGTCGGCCTGCTCGTCTTCTTCCCCTGCCCCCTTCGCCTTCTCCTACCCACCCATCCCTCAGGCTCCTTTTCTCTTACATCTACGAGCGTCTGAGAAATGAGGTACTTTACATGAAGCAGCGTAGTTCCTCCCAAGTATGCCATAGGGAAAACGGGTTGCTGTGAAAATCCTGAACGCCGTGAAAGCCATGCACTAGATGAATTTCTTCTTCTTCTTCTTCTTCTCCCTTTTGCTGCTGCTGCTTCTTCTTCTTCTCCTCCTCCGCTCCAATACTATACACAGCAGCATAGATCGTGGTGCACTATGATGCTCTCTGCAGTTGTTGGCTTCGGCAGATGATGGAAAAGTTTCCACGGGGAACTTCTTCATCATCTTCCGCTTCCTCCTCCTCCTCCTCCTCCTCCTCCTCCTCCTCCTCTTCTTCTTCTTCTGCATATTAGGTTGTTTGAATATGCAACCAACAACCAGAAATATTTTCTTCAGCGTTTCTTCGTTGGAGTAACATTAAATACAGAACGACTAAAAATATTTAGTTATGGTAATAATAAAAATGGAAGCACGACGACATTTTCCCTTGTCCTGTAAAGGTAACATACATAAGTTTCGGCCGCCTGATCTTATTATGGAACGATCGATGCTCATTCACGATCTTGCGTATTTGCGTCCATCAGCGAATACGCAACACTCGAGTAAAACGCAAAAATGAACGAAACAAAAGCAGGGTAGGGGTTGGGGGGGTGGAGGGAGAGATCTCTGCAGGGGACGTACAGCCTCCGTGAATGAAGAATATCCTTATGCTTTTTGGGAAGAGGTGAACAAAAAAGAAGTTGGCTGAGGCTTATATGTAGAGTAAATAACAAGGGGCGAAGTGTATTGTCTGGGCCCGCACAAAGACAGATGCGTTTTATGACCGTAGGGGGCCCAACACTCGCAGCTTGGAATTGTTGTGGCCAAAAGGGAGAGGGAGAGAGAGAGAGAGAGTGAGAGAAGCAGTCGGGAGTTGGGAGGAGAGAGAGAGAGAGAGAAATAGGAAGAGGGGTCATAACAGAGAGAGAGAGAGAGAGAGAGAGAGAGAGAGAGAAGCAGTCTGGAGATGGGAGGAGAGAGAGAGTGAGAGAAGCAGTCGGGAGTTGGGAGGAGAGAGGAGTGAGAGAAGCAGTCAGGAGTTGTGAGAGAGAGAGAGAGAGAGAGAGAGAGAGAAATAGGAAGAGGGGGTCATACAGAGAGAGAGAGAGAGAGAGAGAGAGAGAGAGAGAGAGAGAGAGAGAGAATATAGCCCGAATTGTCTTTACCTTTGAAGGATAAAAAATTGTTTACATTTCACATTTGACCAAATTGATTGACAAGAGTTTTTAAACCCACAGAGAGAGAGAGAGAGAGAGAGAGAGAGAGAGAGAGAGAGAGAGAGAGACTGGCATTATTACACTGGCCACCGAAAGACGACGGGAGTGAGAGGAAAGACCAGTACAACCGAGATGGCCGTGGCCGGCTTCAATCTGCTCTTTCATAGTCGCCGAGAAGCGGCCTTGAAATATGGCAGGCCGAATTGAAAGAATCCCGGAGGGTACAGGCGCGCATTGGAATATCTGGCTTTCGATTTGTCTCGCTATATCTGTGCGGCCTCTGTCTTTATTAGGCTGCTTTGCTCTCTCTCTCTCTCTCTCTCTCTCTCTCTCTCTCTCTCTCTCTCTCTTTGTGTGATGCAGTGTTTCTCTTCTTCTTTGCATGTGTGTGTGTCTTGTGTTCGTGTGTGTGTGCGTGTGTGTATCTGTGTGCATCTGTAGTATTTAATGCTAACTGTATTATTTGTGGATGAGAGATTATATTTTGTTCATGAGCAGTTTAGTTTTCTGTCTATCTCTTTATCTCTCTCTAGATATACAAACACGCACACACACTATATAATATATATATATATATATATATATATATATATATATATATATATATATATATATATATATATATATATATATATTTATATATATATATATGTATATATATATGAAACATATTTATACTATATATATATATATATATATATATATATATATATATATATATATATATATATATATATATATATATATATATATATATATTTTATATATATATATATATATGTATATATATATGAAACATGTTTATACTATATATATATATATATATATATATATATATATATATATATATATATATATATATATATGCAACGTGTATACTATATCAGTATGGATATAATGGCAAATCAAATTGAGGTCATTCCCTTAGTTTGGTCAAACTCAGTTTTGGTATGGTTTTACAAATAATGACTAAACCCTAAGGACTAATGTTCCTTATAATAATGCAGAATAGGAATAGAAAATTCCATGTTACGTCTTAACGTAATTAGTGATGAAGACTTGACTGGGTTAAACAATATTCCTGCGCTACCTCAAATACAGTATTCAGAATGATCGTACATACTCTTGTACTTCCTTGTTTAAATTCGGGGTCTTCGGAACTGGTAATGCAAAAATAGCCAGCCATTACATAAAACAAGTGAAAATTGTGCCGAAGTTTCTTCGGCGCACTCGAGTTTTCTGTACAGCTGCTACAGCGTAAAATCAAGGCCACCGAAAATAGATCTAACTTTCGGTGGTCTCGGTTTAATGCTGTATGAGCCGCGGCCCATGGAACTTTAACCACGACCGTGTGGTGGCCTATCCTATATCTCTACCAGAAGTACGATTATGGCTAACTTAATCTTGAATAAAATAAAAACTACTGATGCTAGAGGGCTGCAGTTTTGGTATGTCTGATGATTGAAGGGTGGATGATCAGCATACCAATTTGCAGCCCCTCTAGCCTCAGTTTTTAAGATCTGAGGGCGGACAGAGAAAAAGTGCGGACGGACAGACAAATAGTATATCAACAGTTTTCTTTTACAGAAAACTAAAAAACTTGATTCGCGGAGATAACTGAGACCCGATGAAGCCGGTTGTTTCCTTGGACTTATTAGTATTTAAACTAATACTCTTACTCTAAATTTATGCTTTTTTTTATTTATTCCCTCTATCGAAAACCGAATCTCGCTGTCTTTACATACGTGTGCGTGTTGAATGCAGGTGTTTTAATTTACCAGAATTGAGAACATTGGGAGGTGATGAAACGCAAAAAATCAGCTACAAACATGTCAACAGGGCCAAACAGCCTTAATTGCCTATCGTGCATTGTGAAAGATTAATTACCTTTAGCAGCTTAGATTAAATGAATTCTTTCGGCATTGATATTTTCCCGGCCTTTACAAGACATATAGGAGGTTTAGTACGAAATTTCTAAAACGAATGGTTATCTTTTATACCTTTCCTAACGGTAGTTATCATTCGATCCTGGTGTCTTGGTGGAGCTTTTTAATCAGTACACAAACTGCTTGCATTGAAACAATACTTACAAGGTCAAGCAAGGCTTTGGAAATCAGATTCCATGTTTCGCATCCTTTTAGAGTATACAGAGTAGTAGTATATAGTATTTAGGCCAAAGGCCAAGCGCTGGGACCTATGAGATCATTCAGTGCTGAAAGGGAAATTGACAGTAAGGAGGTTTGAAAGGTGTAAAAGGAGAGAAACCTCGCAGCTGCACTATGGAACAATTGTTGGAGAGGGTGGAAAGTCAGATAGAAGAAAGAGAATATGAAGGGAGGTACAGTGAAAGGAATGACAGAAGTTGCAGCTAGGGGCCAAAGGGACGCTGCAAAGATCCTTAAGTAATGTCTACAGTGTACCACATGAGGTGCACCTACGGCACTAAACCCCCACTACGGAGGCATCCTTTTAGAAAGAACGTAGATGTAGGACGCAGATTTACGAAGTCTCATAAGATCGAAAGTTAAATGATTTAGCTTCACAGGGAAACATTTTTTTTAATAGTTTATATTGTGTTGTGTTGATACTCTTCAGTGTATTGCAAATAGTTATATCACTCATAAATATGATTAAGTTTTGACCATAACTGGGCTATACATGTAATAAAATTTTCCAGTTCTCTCTGTCTTTTGCACTTTCTGCCCGAATGCTCTTCTGGTCCACGTCTTCATATAATTTTCTTCGTGATTTTTGGAATACATCCTGTTACTCCCGTACCTAATATTTTCAGCAAACTGTATTGAATTATACTCTATGCTGTATGTTTGTTTTAACCTCGTTAGCTCCGTTAGGTCGGTAATCACGCCACAGTCCCTCACTCTTTCCCTGTCTTTGCATATCTTTTTTTTTTTTTTATTTTTGCTTTTCTTATTGAGAAACTTAACATTTGACATAACTCGCCTGAGGGTTAAGCCTCGCCGCGTATGTATCTAACCTAAGCCCGGAGTTTCGTCCGTTGAAAAGATTTTGTTTGCCGCATCTGATGAACTTGCTCGTAACATGTTGAAATGGACATCATCCAACTCTGTCATCAACGGCGTTATGCATTAGTGATGCGCGGGAGCGAATGCGTTGCACGAAACAAATTTGAGATAATGAGCGAATCTTTTCAATAATGATATTTGGAAAGCTAATACTCTTGCCGCCAGCCGAGGCCTTTCAGGTAATAATTAATTATTCACTGTGACCTTTTTGAGGCCAACTAATTAAACAGGGTAGGGTTATATTGATATGCACCGTTTCAGTACTGTTTTGCCTTTTTATGGGCCCTCTACACTATTCATTGCAGGGGCGCAACGCGTAATTACTCATGTTTTCTTTATTTTATGAAAATGGGACGAATAATTACGGCGTTTCCTCCTCTGTAATTGGAGAAGAAATGTTTTGAATGGCCTCGCTAACTGGAGGATGTTTATTTGAAATTCGTTGGCCAGGTATGGATAACAGTAATTTATTCATAGTTTAATCACAAACATTTGTGATTCTTAATATTTTGGAATATTAGTTTAACAAATCATCTTCTGTGAGATGAAAATGTTAAAAGTTGATTCTTGTAGATAAGAACATCGCTTGAACATATACTCTCATTTTTGATGCTGTTTACAGCTTTTCATTCGTATTAATATTGTTGTTTTTTTGCGTCATTTTTGTCTCGAAAATTAGTTTTGCCATTTTATTTACTGATATTGTTCTTTTAACTTGGCTGAACTCTTCATAGAAAACTGAATGCTTGCCAAATCTCACTCTTTACGGGGGACAGAAAGTAAGAGAATATTACATGAAATCCTCTTTTTTTTTTTTAAGTTTCTCTTTACCTTAGGTAAAGATGTTAAGATGATGATGATTATTGCTCACGCAGTTATCTTACATTGTCAGTTTTTTTTTTATATTGGAATTATGTGGAAGTCCTTTCTTTTGGGTTTCTTACATTGTCAGTTTTTTTATATTGGAATTATTTGGAAGTCCTTTCTTTTGGGTTTCTTACATTGTCAGTTTTTTCTATATTGGATTTGTGGAATCCATTTCTTTTGGGTTCCTTGGGCTTAAAATCGCACATTTTCTCAGTATCCTGGAAGTTCTCTCTCTCTCTCTCTCTCTCTCTCTCTCTCTCTCTCTCTCTCTCTCTCTCTCTCTCTGAAAATCACACTGTTCGCGGATAACGTGCTAGATAAGCCAAGATACGATGACACCGGTTAGTCCCGTGACCGCCAACGCAGGGCGCAATTCTGATTCGATCTGGTACCTCGTATCTAATCCACTTCGAAATATGATCAAATCGACATAGGGAAGGCTTTGACCTGCTTCGACCATCTTGTCAATGACGGAGGTAATTGCCATCCCTCGGGATAAATTAAACTCTCTCTCTCTCTCTCTCTCTCTCTCTCTCTCTCTCTCTCTCTCTCTCTCTAAATTCCACTTCTGTTTCACTTCTGTCATGGTCGATTCCATGGTGTCAACTCAGACTGATTGGAGATGATCAGAATTTGAAATGGTTTTTGCATCAAGCAGAGAAATAAGTTGTATCAGAATAGACTAATGTCACGTCGATTCCGTTGAAAAGGTTATGATATAACTTTATATTTTTTTAATTTTTCTTTCAAGTGGACATTGTCTTCCAATTCCAATGCAAGAGTTCCAGCTGTAATTTTACCTTTAAGACTGATTCACATTATACCATCACGTCACCGACACATCACGTCACATGATTACATGTAAGAAATTCTCACGTACTTTGACGTGACGTGATGTGTCGGTGACGTGATGTTATAATGTGAATCAGCCTTTAAGCGTTTCATCCCTTCTCTATACATTTTCCTCGGTGCAACGTTATTGTGTGCTTTATTTCCGCACAGTTGGTGAGGGTGCAGGTGATAATTCCTATAATTCTAAAAGCGCTCTGGAAATTAAAGTCATGAACCACCGTCATTAGCCGTGGCCATGTTGCCTAAATATCTCCAGCACATTCCTTGTCGCCATTTTTATTTCATGCTGGAAATGTCTGCGATTGGAAAAATTCTTTTAGTGTTTTTTCCCTCGTTCCCCCTCTCCATTTTCTTCCCCTTATTTTCACTCCCTTGAAAACTAGGAACGAATGAAATTGTCGCCCTTAAGATTTGCATGAGGACATTTTCAAGCCCCGTGCTTTCCATTTCTCTGAGGTTTTATAGATATGTTGTGAGAATGATGTTATTAGTCAGCTTTCTTTCTAAGATGCAGCTTCTTTGTTATTGGTCTTGGTGGTATAGATGTCAGTTAGTGTTGTCTTTTAGGTGGAAAGAAGTCAATGTTAATTGCCTATATGTGTGATTTAATTATGCTGTCAGATAAACGTAGCATTTTTTTTTATGATTTCAAGCTGTCTTTTATTTATTTTTTTTTTTTGAGGCAAGGCGTCCATGTTAACTCTTCTCAAGTATAATTTGAATTTGCTGAAAGATTAATTTTGCAATTTTTCATAATTTCAGTCTTGTGCCAATTTTTTCGTGATAATTTCAATCTGGTATTTAGGAAGCTTCCCAGATATATAGAAAATTCGTGCTGAAAAGCGAAGAATCACACATTTGTTAGACCAAGATTACTTACTAATTTCAAAAAATAATGAACTGCGTTGGTTTGGATTATGTAAATTAATGCGTATGTATATTAATACACTTAATAATATCTGTACTTGTATGTCTAAACATTTTGAATATGTGCTGCCATTGTTGTTGTTAGCGTTATTTTTTTCTGAATACAGTTTTTCAGTATTGAATTTCTCTCTCTCTCTCTCTCTCTCTCTCTCTCTCTCTCTCTCTCTCTCTCTCTCTCTGTGTGTGTGTGTGTGTGTGTGTGTGTGTTTACTACATATACACTATATACACAATTATTATATACATACATACATATGTAATTTGAAGAATATTTATGCTTTAATAAAAGCCTGAAGAAAGCATTACTATTAATTTACCTGGTCTGTTTCTGAAGGTATAAAACAATATATATATATATATATATATATATATATATATATATATATATATATATATATATATATATATATATATATATATATATATGTATGTATGTATATATACATATGTATATATATATGTATATATACATATATATATACACACACACACACACACACACACATATATATATATATATATATATATATATATATATATATATATATATATATATATATATATATATATATACTATATATATAAATTTATATATATATATATATATATATATATATATATATATATATAATGTAGTATGTGTGTATGCCCACGCATGTAAACTGTACGGAGTGGCTATATATCTGTGGAACCCTTTTGTAAAATAATTTTCACAGGAATCTAATCATGTTCTGGATTATTCATTCGATCCAAGAATGTCTCCTCTGAATTACAGGAAAAAATGTTGAAGGTATGTACGCACACACACACACACATATGTAAGACGCATGAGTTGCTGTTTGCGTAAACAAGATGAAAATTTCTCTCCAAGAGTCACAGGTAAATTTTATGGCCTAGAAACACCGCCTTAACTTTGGTAGTAATAATTACCTTGCTTCAAAGTCATCAGCATTTTTTAAACATTTGACCATTTGTGTTACATCAGGGTAACGTCCAACCCCCCCCCCCTCTTTTTTTAAAGTAGTCTGAGTGAGGGCTGGGTGGGGAGGGGTGGAGGCAGGCAGCACCATGGGAGAGATCTGGGCAGGGGAATATTTGTAAGCCTTGGTTTGAATAAATTAGTTTGCAAACACAACATTCTCTCAACTTCGCTTTTCATATTCTAGGGACAAGAGAAGTCTCCTCTCTCACCCTGCTCAACCCCTCTCATGTACTCCTCCTCCTCCTCCTCCTCCTCCTCCTCCTCCTCCTCCTCCTCCTCCTCCTCCTCCTCCTCCTTCTTCATCCACCACCTGGTTTCTTTTACTCTCAAATTAAAGGGACTATGACAAAACGGAGATGAGTAACAGGAACTGCAAGTGGAAGTTTAAGATATGTCGAGGGTTTGGTTTTTAATGCTTTACCTCCATCTTTAGTTTGAAATGCTTCTCTTTTTTCACTTATGGCTCTTTCAGATGGCGGTTATTTCACTTTCACATTCCGAATATCATTTTCTGTCTGTCTGTCTGTGTCTGTCTATCTAACTATACGTCTGTCTATCTATGTATCTTATGAAAGGAATTTCCGTATTCGTAAATGACGTTCCTTTTTTATTTATTAGAATCGAGAGCATGAAAGAATCTTGTTCCTAATATTGTGATAAATATTGATATTTAAGGAA
>NC_089741.1:52946857-52949357 GCF_040412425.1 Macrobrachium rosenbergii
GTTAAAGTTAGCCATAATCGTGCTTCTGGCAATTACATAGGACAGGTCGCCACCGGACCGTGGTTAAAGATTCATGGGCCGCGGTGCATACAGCATTATACCGAGACCACCGAAAAGTAGATCTATTTTCGGTTGCCTTAATTATAAGCTGTAGCGGCTATACAGAAAACTCGATTGCACCGAAGAAACTTAGGCGCATTTTTCACTTGCTATCTACAAGTCCACGAGCTCTTATGTTTCTTAAACACGATACTGTGATAACCTATTGTTTAGAAAGGATACTCCAAGGCAGGATGTAAGGAATAGACAGCTTCCCTTGAGCTATTCCAATGTCATTTATTATGAGGTCTGCGAAGCCTTTTTCAATTTCAGCTATGAAAAACTCTGCCAAGCTTATCAGGAGTCAGGGTATGAAGAATGCTGTACGGAGTTTTTCCTTTGCAGCTTATATAAGCTTTTAGGAATGGAAAACTCTCCAGCACTTTTGCTCTTGTATGGTATGGGAAACTTCTCGAAGCTTTTCCAGTGGAAGTTATTCTTGGAGAACATCAAGCACTGGCTCATGCTGCGTTCTGCTAATCTTGAAATGAACTAATAATAATAATAATAATAATAATAATAATAATAATAATAATAATAATAATAATAATAATAATAATAATAATAATTTCGATTTTCAGGTCTTGATACCTTAGAGATAAGAAATGATAAGTATCAAGACCTGAAAGTCGAAATAAGAAGGATGTGGGATATGCCAGTGGAAATTGTACCCATAATCATAGGAACACTGGGCACGATCCCAAGATCCCTGAAAAAGAATCTGGAAAAACTAGATGCCGAAGTGGCTCCAGGACTCATGCAGAAGAGTGTGCTACTAGAAACAGCGCACATAGTGAGAAAAGTGATGGACTCCTAAGGAGGCAGGATGCAACCCGGAACCCCACACTATAAAAACCACCCAGTCTACTAGGATGACTGTGATAGACCAAAAAAATAAAAAAAATTAAAATAAAATAATAATAATAAAATAAAATAAAATAATGATATAATAACCTTTACAGGGCAGGCATCAATAATGCGGTCTCAACGCCATGTCTAGGCAATTTTGTTTTTTTGGTAAGGTGAGGAAAGTGAGAGTGAACCAGTTATTTTTTATTGTCAGAATCAGAAGTTTAAAATCATTCCATAAATAGACTTGTTCATCAGCTAGTGAGAACACCCTCCCACACCCTCTCTCTCTCTCTCTCTCTCTCTCTCTCTCTCTCTCTCTCTCTCTCTCTCTCTCTCTCTCTCTTGATCATAATAAAAACGGGTACTATGTGCATGTGACATTTGGTGTCCCCTCGAACGAAACTGAGTAAAAGAGAGAAAGTAGAACAGAAAAAATGTATAAAAAAATAATTCAGAGGAACTGAATAAAAGAGTGAAAATGTGAGGGGGGAAAAAATAAAATAAGAATGCAGTTGAACAGAATGAAAGATTGTAAATGGGAGGTAAAAATATATAAAAGAAATGCGGAGTAAACTGAATAAAAGAGTGAAGATGAGAGAGGAAAAATATAATTGAAAAACTGAATGAAGAGGAACCGAATAAAAGTGAAAGTGAGAGAGAAAAAAAAAAAATCTTGAAAAACAGAATGAAGAGAAAACATCCGGTAAAAGCAAACGGTTAAGGTAATATAAATTTTTGTGTGGCACGGGATCTCATAGCGTGTCCGGCAGCCCTACTATTTTACACACCAGGCCATTGTGTAATGGATTGCCCAGTTATGCGTCGCTTCTTGTTTAGTGGTAAATACGGGTGTGCGTTTGCTTGCTTGCTTGAGTGTGCGTGTATGTGTATATATGTGAATGTTTTGTGATTGCATTTTTATTGTGGATTTCGTATATTGGTTTTATTAATATTCACAGGTGTTAAGTTAAGTATACCTTAGTTTTACCAGACCCTAGCTGATTAACAGCTCTCCTAGGGCTGGCCCGAAGGATTAGACTTATTTTACGTGGCTAAGAACCATTGTTTACATATCAGCTATATTGTCGTAGTCGGCAGTCATTTTTGTTCCGTGATCAACATTTTTAACTACTACTACCACTACTGCTGTTAGAGGTTTCTAATATCAGTGATGCCTCTATCTTAGAGTCACTGAGTTTTCAATCGCAAAGTGAAAATAAAAGTATAGCCTTCATTCTGATGAAGGAAAGTAACTAGATGTTCGTATATTTCAAGGATTTCGTAACATTTCCAGGTGCATATGTCATATATATATATATATATATATATATATATATATATATATATATATATATATATATATATATATATATATATATATATTATATATATATATATATATATATATATATATATATATATATATATTCATACCTTTTTAGGCACAGTCCTCTCTAAGGTAATTTCCATTGAATGCCAATACACACGTGGCATCCACTACTTTTATAGAACACGTTTCCAGTTTCTCATTTCCTTCCCTATCTCCAGG
>NC_089741.1:52954357-52961857 GCF_040412425.1 Macrobrachium rosenbergii
TAATTTTTTTTTATTAAAATCTGTAGTCATATTCTTATTTAATTTAATATTAATTTAATTTGATTTAATTATTTCTATTTTAATCTGTACTTATATAAGCCATAAAATTTTCCTTGGCTTGCCACAATTATGGCTCTCGAAAAAAAAAAAAAGTGAATATAACCTGAATGTACTTTACTTTTGAGCGAACAATAATCCTGGCAGCACAGAACTCGTGCGTGCCAAAGGGACATCATCACCTCCCCTTAACCTCAAGTGACCCGAGATGGGGAAAAAAGGGGTCCTTTATTCATATAAATGGGGAATAGTACGTAGCCGTTGTGTTTATGAAGGAAAAATATGAAGCCATTCTTTCCTTTATATAATTTTTTTATTGCCGTTGTTCTGTCGTTATTATTTGTTTGTTTATTTATATAGGGTTATTGCTAGTTTTATGTAAATAATAAAGATGTATTTAATGTTATGTCCATTTATTGTAGTGGTTTCATTATTTCTCTACGTAATAAAATGGTGATTGTGAAATGACAAAATGATGTGCATGAATATTGGCAATATATTGTATAAATAAGTATATCTGCAAAAAATTACATCTTAATATTATAATTTCTGTTTCTGTATTATGCAGACAGCGGAAATATACTGGATTTGTCATTGAAAGTATCAGGGGTATCTCTGTTAACTGAATATTACAATATGGTAATTAAAAGCCTTTTTGTCTATCACGTCATGATACTCGACTTCCAAAAATGTGGCAAATATCGTTTTTTAACCCAAGCCCAACTCCAATCGAAAAAAAAAACAAATAGCAAAGCTTAATTTACACCGGATACATAATACGTGTTACAGGGCACAACACAGTGTAGTTCCCTCGCATCATTGTCCTAAATGTCATTAAAAATGACCAGGTGTATCATACAGTGGCGTTCGCTTTAACCTTTATATTTTTACCCGAGTTCGACGGTTCACTTCCTGCGCTGTTTGTCGGATTGTCTAAACAGTTTTGTATTGACCGATTTTACCCTTAAGTCAAGGGTCATCCTTTATCTAATAAAGGTGACCAAATGCGCCGCGTGGAAGGAGCTTCATTGAATCACTTCTGTACAGGAATCGCTTGATCCCTTTGTTTGTTTTTGCCGGTTCAGGTATCAGCTCTTGATACATGCCAGGAACTTTTGGACTGAATTGCTTATCTGAACCTCTCTCTCTCTCTCTCTCTCTTGCTTATCTCTCTCTCTCTCTCTCTCTCTCTCTCTCTCTCTATATATATATATATATATATATATATATATATATATATATATATATATATATATATATATATATATGAATGTGTGTGTGTGTATATGTACGTTCATGTATATATATATATATATATTTATAAATATATTTATATATATATATATATATATATATATATATATATATATATATATATATATATATATATATATATATATGGATGCACGTATGTATGTATGTGTGTTTGTATGTATGTTTGTATGTTCCAGCATAACTCTGAAACGCAGTGAACAATTTCAATCAAACTTGGTATGCATATGAGTTACTATCTTGAAAAGAATGCTGTGGGGGTAAGATATCAGTAGCACCAAAAGGGGTGGGGATGGGAAGGGCTTCCATGAAACGGGGCTGGTTCTGCCAATAGACTTAGTAATTAAATAAATTCTACGAATTTATCATACCTCATTTCGGTATACATATGACTTACTATCTAGAAAAGAATACTGTTGGGGGAGGAGATGGAGGTGAAAAATAAAATGTCAAAAAAGACAGATATTAGTGTCTAATCCGTAGTTTTCAAGGTTGCTGAGATGGATAGTAACACTCCCGATGTCCTCTTAGTCCAAGTTCAGCCCCGATAGGAATGGGGGATGAGTAGGGGTGAAATATAAAATGTCAAAAATGCTGGGCAATGTAACTGATCCAACTATCTTAACAGGGAGAGAGAGAGAGAGAGAGAGAGAGAGAGAGAGAGAGAGAGAGAGAGAGAGAGAGTTTATTGGTTGTCGTTCAGATTTCCCGGGCAGCGCCGGGTTGGTCAGCTAGTGTATATATATGTGTATCGATTGATTGATTGACTGTTATTCTCTGTAGCAAGGTTCTTAAGCTTTATCAGTAACTGGGCTTCAGTTCAATGCAACATTCTTTCACTTGTGACTCAAATATCCCTACCTTTATTAATTTATCAGTTTATCATTTTAACGGCACTTTAAAAAGCTGTAGGTTATTTAATTGCCTTTTTATTAAACACTCACAATCAAAATTCATCAGCTACATACGTACAAGAGCTTAACGTACACGAATGCTTTTACGCACACACGCACGCGCACGCGCGCGCGTGCAGTTGCACATACTCGCACACAGGCAGAGGGGAGGACAAACACACGTTCTTCATTCTTCTCTGTAACCTCTTTTCCTTGCGTTGGTCCTCCTCCTCCTCCTCCTCCTCCTCCCCTCCTCCTCCACCCCCGCAAAACCCTGTGTATCAGTCATTGTATTTTCCTTTACTTCCCATTGAATTGTTATTTTAGCCTTTTCTATTTACACCCCATTTTGCTTCCCCTTTTCCCCCGGCTAACACTCCTGTTATCCAATTACTTTCCGTTTCTCCCCTCTTCTCCACCTAATCCATTTAACACTCTACCTTTTACCTCTGACGGACTCTCTCTCTCTCTCTCTCTCTCTCTCTCTCTCTCTCTCTCTCTCTCTCTGTATCCCCTCTTTTGCCGTATTGCTTATTTTTTTTACTCATTTTTTTCAATTTTTTTTCTGTCTCTCCAGTCACGTCCGGTGGAGGCTCCTCTGTCATCCTACCTCCAATGACCTCGAATTCCGTTAGTGTTTCTCTCTCTTCCTTTGACAAGGATTTGGTGGTCTGTGGGAGTTGGAAAGGATTTTTTCTATGGGATATTTTTTATGCTGTTCTGTTATTTCGAGAGCTGCATTTTCTTTGCAGTACGTGTAAATGAATTTTTTCACTTGATTCTGTTATTTCGAGAATTGCATTTTCTTTGCAGAAAGTGTAAATGATTTTTTCACTTGATTCTGTTATTTCGAGAATTGTATTTTCTTTGCAGAAAGTGTCAATGATTTTTTTTACTTGATTCTGTTCTTTCGAGAATTGCACTTTCTTCGCAGAAAGTGTAAATTATTTTTCACTTGTTTCTGTCATCTGGAGAGCTGAACTATTTTTGCAGGAATTGTAAATTTATTTCACTAGCTTCTTTCGTTTCTAGAACTTCACTTTCTTTGCAGAAGGTGTAAATGCTTTTTTTTTCATTTGTTTATGTCATTTGGGGAACAACTTTCTTTGCAGTAATTTTAATTTTTTTTCTTGTTTCTGTCACTTCTAGAATTAAGCTTTATTTGCAGAAAGTGTAAATGGTTTTTTCCACTTGTTTATGTCATTGGGAGAACTGAACTTTCTTCTTTGCACTAAGTTTAGATTTTTTACTCGTCTCTGTCATTTCCAGAATTACAATTTATTTGCAGAATGTTTAAATGTTTTTTCAGATCTAGAATTGCACTTTCTTTGCAGTAAGTGTGAGCGTTTTTTCACTTGTTTCCGTCATGTGTAGAAATGAACTTTCTTTGCAGGAAGCGTAAATGTTTTTCACTCTATGATATCTAGTATTGCACTTTCTTTGCAGTAAGTGTAAATGTTTTTCACTCTATGATATGCACTTTCTTTGCAGTGAGTGTGAATGTTATTTTCACTTGTTTCTGTCATGTCTAGAAATAAACATTTTTTGCAATAAGTGGAAATGTTTTTCACTCCATGATATATAGAACTGCACTTTCTTTGCAGCAAGTGCATTGGTTTTTCACTGGTTTCTGTGTGGTATTTAATGATTTAGTTAGTATTCACATTTATCCCCATGCTATTGTTTAAAATCCTTCGGTTAAATAACATTCTTTTATTGTTGCCTCTGACTGTGAAATGCAGCTTTGGTTCATGTCGTACTTTTCAGATGGGTTTCTATAAATACTTCTGTTAATTGGCACGTTTAATGAGTTTTCACTTCGTTAAAGACGATCAGTAACCTTATTCGTAAACTTTTGTATTGGATAAGACTCAGTCAAAATGGGTAGAATAATTTCAGTCTTTAGATTTATTCAAACACTATTCTAGCAACAAATGAAGCTGCGCTTGAAGCCTTTATTGATTGTACTGGGATAAATTGGTAACCATCATGCGGTTTAAACAAAAAACCATCTCAGACGTGCTAATGCAAATAAGGAATTCCACGAGGGATCATTCTGACACAAACGTTTCTGTCCACTCGCTCCGAAATAACAACGTTTTCCTCCACCCAAACGTTTCCAGTTGTCAATTGCATCCGCACCACCAAGCGGAGTCGAGTAACCATTATTGCTCGGCGTCGATCGTCTGATCCTCTCCTCTCCCGTTTCTTTCGCATCATTACACGTTTTTATCCGGCATTACAGTCCGCGTATTTAGTATTCCGTCTGTACAATAGTCTCTCGTCGCAATTCAGTTTCCATTCCTCTCTTCCCCCTTTGTATTGCTACGTACATCAATAATTAGCGTGTTGTTCCCCCTATTATTCGTTTTCTTTCATTTCTTAGTCTCTCCCCTTTTGCTCGGTTTTCTTACGTCATTTGTCATTGTCATTATGTGCATTTGCTGCCGTTCCCTTTTCTCTCTCTCTCTCTCTCTCTCTCTCTCTCTCTCTCTCTCTCTCTCTCTCGGATGTGGAAGTGTTGTGATTATTTCCTTGGTCTGTCAATTGTCCTTTCAATGTTTGTCTTTCATTCCGCGTCAGAATGTGAAAGGAAATCGTTTTATAATTGCCTTCAATAAATTTCAGACATCTTACTAATTGGGTTCTTTTTAATATGTTTTCTCGCTTTTTGCAGTGCGTGTTTATTTTGCGATTATCACACGCTGTTAATTTAGCGTGAAATTGCGTAAACTGTGACTTTTAACAGCGAATGGTTTGATGAGAATTTTTATTGCGTGGCAGTCATGTCTGTTCGTGATTTTAATTGCCTTTAAAATGTGAAATCTTTCAGGCATAATCTTTGTAATTTCGCGCTGACCAAAAATTCATATCCTAGAGCAGGAACCCCATAGCTTTATTAATTATTCCATTGATCTGAAAAACTCTGAGAAACTCTTGTTAACTATAATTCTTTCTGTATTCTGACAAAGGACCACTCCAGAAAAGTTATTCTGCATGGAAATACATAATTACCATATGGGAAAAATCCATTATCTCTATTCAAAATTTTACTACTTTCTTTAAGATATAATAATTTAATAAGGAGTTTTTCGCTATGTGTTGGTAAAAGGCCATCAGAAAATTTTGTTTTCATATAAATATGAATTTATTTCTTGGGACAAAAATTCCATACCTTTATTCATGATTTCGTTAAACTGTATAGAATATGGTAATTTTTAAGGTTACAATATTTTCAACTGTATTCCTGCCAAGGGCCACATCAGCAAGTTCTATTCACATAAATATGAAGTGCTATCCTATAATAGGAATCCCACATCTATTCATGATTTTACCGATTCCACTAAAAGCAAGATATAATAAATATTATTGTTTATTTTAACTGTTTGGCAGAGGATCAGAATCTTCATTCATTATTTTGTGAGCATATTTAAGGTGAGTACAATTTAAGCAGTATTTTGGCAATGGACTATTCCAGCAAGTATAAATCTGTTCCCTATGGTAAGGATCAAGCTCTGCCATTGCTTTGACTCTGTTGAAACCCAGCATGCCGTCAGTGAATGCTTTGGGCATCTCTGAAGGGCCAAGTAATCCATACCAATCCGTTTACTATCTGACAGTTGAACATTACAACACACTTGCAAGTCTATTTTAATTTTTGTGTGAACATGGTCGTCCCACCCATTTATTATTATTATTATTATTATTATTATTATTATTATTATTATTATTATTATTATTATTATTATTATTATTATTGGGCAAGCATAAAAACTGATAGCAAGCAAAGCAGGCTTCCATACAGTAGATCCTTATGCGTGCATAAAGTAAAAAATAAAGCGAAGGGAATATCTAATGAATTGCGAAAAAATATAAAAATTCATCAACAAAAAGTTATGTCAATATAGAATCAGTTTTAGTCAGAAGCTAAACGACAGTAGATGTACCTGGCGCACTAAAACAGGATTTTCTTCTTTTGTAGTATTGATAGTTTTATTGTTTTGTCAAGCAAGTTTTTGATGTAAATTTAAATTCCTTTGATCGCTTCTCAGTATTGAAATGTAACATTGCTCGTATCCAGCGATTAATGTGGCTGTATTTTGTGGGTCCATTTGTGATTACATGTACACCTATGTTTACCAGACAGGTTCGTTAGTTACAGAAATCGATTCTTCGGAGGTGTTACTAAGAAATAGGGTAAAAGAATTTTTTTTATTCAATAAAGTTTATTTACAAACATCGCAATTTTCATTTACACAATAATTTTTCTAGTAATATTTGTTATATACATAATAATTCGAGTTTAACTCGAGTTTAAAGGACTTCTTCCATAAATCCATCTGTTACAATTGATTTTAGTTTGTCACCATAAATGGATTTTAGGCGCCATCTGCAATCATTTATTTTACCTTTGAGAAAACTAAAGGTTTCTATTTCATTAAAGTTTTTAACTCTACTTATCCATATACCATAAAGATAGTTACATATCAATAAGATTGCTGTGTTTTTATCTTTGTTTCTTATGTAATCAAAGTCAAACATTAAAAGTTTTAGCCAATCTCTGTTCATAATAGAGCACATTAATGTAAATTTATTTTTGAACCATCTAAACACATTATACACCTTACTGCAAAAATAAAAAAATATGCATTGTATGTTCTGGTTCATTACAAAAGTCACAATTTAAACTGATTGAGATTAACAGCGCCATTGCAAGTCCTTGCAAGTTAATTATAAGCAGTTTTTCATTCTATATAGTATACAGCTCTTTGAATCAGCAGTGCAATGTATAAGGTTTTTAAGGAAGTGACACCTTGGGTTTTTTAGAAGTTGATTCAGATTGCATAATAATTTATACTGTGAAAGTATTTATTATATGAAAATAATGCTTTATGTTTAATTTTTCTTTGCCATTTCCTTATTTTAGTTGACAGTGTAATTAAGACCGTTTTAGAGAGAGAGAGAGAGAGAGAGAGAGAGAGAGAGAGAGAGAGAGAGAGAGAGAGAGAGAATTATAATTGCATTCGACTGCCATAAAAGAAGATTATGCACATTCCTATTCTACTTCTTTGTACTGTACTGACCCTTTTGGGTGAACACTGCAGTTTAGGTCTTGGTTTCGTTATTGAAGTAATCTGTGTAATTGTATAATTGAGTGTTTCACCTCTGAAACCCTGCGAGTTTTATGTAACTTCAAGATCAAAGTAAGATGTTAATGGTGGCGCACAATAATCTCTTTAAAAGAGTCTTTTTCGTAATCACCATAGTCATTCTCATA
>NC_089741.1:52969357-52976857 GCF_040412425.1 Macrobrachium rosenbergii
TAGATGCAGTAACCTCAGGGCTACTCACTGTAACGAAATGGTAGTTTTTATTAGTAAATTCTTGGAATCTGAATTTTCTATGCGTGATATTTGGTTAATTTCATAGCCTCTGGCCGGTATACATATTCATGCAGTTAATTAAAATGTTTTGTTTGTTACTCGGATGAAATAGTACTAATTAATTAGCTAACATATTTTGTAATCAGCCAGTCAGTTACCAAAGAGATCGTCTGTCAATAAGGTAGATGGTCCAGACAGTCTGTTTACTGCACTGATCTCATTACCTTTTAAGAGTGTCATTGTTTATATAAGTAGAGATTCACTGCTAAAAATAAAAGTATCATTGTTCCTATTACATTTTACAATGAAATTCCACAGCAGATTGTTATGTTTGGTAGCCCGGAGATTCTTTCAGGAAAAAGAGTCCTTATTACCTCATCAACAGAAAACCATATTTCATTCGCTTTCAGTTGCCTCTTAGTTAGATTCTTATATTGTATTAAAACAATACGAAGAGAAGTTAAACAGATCATTTGTTAATTGGATTTCAAATGTGTACTCGCTTATGCTATCAGTGTTCAACTGCGTTCCGCCTCAGTTAGGACTTAGTCCGCTTCAGTAGCTAGCTTTAGTGCTTGTGCATGCACATTTGCATTCTCCCTTACTTGCAGTTGCACGAAATCTCGTAACAACCGTGGTGTGATTATTTACGTAATTTCGTATCAACCGTGGTGAGATTATTTACGTAATCTGTTATCAACCGTGGTGTGATTATTTACGTAATCTCTTATCAACCGTGGTGTGATTATTTACGCGATCTCGTCTCAACCGTGGTGTGATTATTTACGTAATCTCGTCTCAACCGTGGTGTGATTATTTACGTAATCTCGTCTCAACCGTGGTGTGATTATTTACGTAACCTCGTCTCAACCGTGGTGTGATTATTTAGTTTTGTACCCGGACGTTATCGTAAAAGGCAGGGTTCTCCCTTTTAAAAATAGGTTAAGGCAAGACCGTTAACGTTTATGTCTTTCATTCCAACCGTCACGGTAGGTCCTCGCTCACTTCGCTGCGTATTCCAAATTATCCAGCGTTACGTCCTTTGAGATCTGCAGCGCCGGGCACCTGATGAGCCGCCTTCATTGGCCGAGGGCCGATGTTCGCCGAATGACGTGTTTTTTATTCTCTCAGAGCAAACACATCACGCAGCCAGCCAGCCAGCCGCAATAAAAGGCCTCTCCCCCGAAGGCAATGGTATCGGAGGTATAATCATGCTTGAAGGCAGTAAGTCATGTTCAGGCAAGGCGTAATGACGAGATTACTTGTTGCACGTCGTTGCCACCAGGTGGCAGCCAGCATGCAAAGCGACAAACATATTCTTGACACGCACGAAACCCCTCCTCCCGTTTGTAATAATCATTATCAAATCTTTTTTCTTCTTCTTCTTTCCGCGTCCGTCCTTGTCCCACTGGGTAAATCTCTTAACACTAGTTATTTGCGGGATTCAAAAGCTTTGGCTGTAGGCGGCCTTTTCTACCTGTATGGAACTAGGGAAGGGAGAGGGGGCTGTTCAGGGGGCGTGATTCTTCGGCTTTGGTTCAGTGACCCAATACTGCTGATAGCTTGCTTTATTTTTGAGTCATTCTTTATGATTTCTAATATCTTCGAAAATTTTTAGGGAGAGAAATTGGTAAGGATTTTCATTCAGTCGTTGAACTTCAAATATATGTTAAAATGTTTGGTTTGTACTCAATAAATTCGACAATGTCTGGCCCAGATTCTCTGGCACCAACCACAGTAGTTTATTAGAGTCAAGAATCACGTTGACGTATCTGGAAAAGCGTTAATAAAAGAGATTAAGATTTTTACCTTCTTAGTGCTCAGACTCGGCATTATGATTAGGAGCTTAACTTACTGTATATTCCTTTTTTTTTCTCTCCCTCTCATTCTCTCTCCGTCTCTTTCTCCCTCTCATTCTCTCTCCGAGCGATATCTGCATTGTGAGAAATTCTAATTAAGAATTAGCTTATGGTAATATTTTCATGTGTGCGTCGATGTACATTTTCATTTCCTTGGGGAAAATTACAGGGGGGACTAAGCTGTACGTGGCGATTATTTATGCGTGACGCTGATAATGATGGCTTCTGCTGAATAAATGAACAAAACCGCTGAATGCATGAATGACAAAAACTCATTTTTCACCGAGTGAACGTAAAAATACGACTCTGTAAAACGAGATCCCTTCGTGAATTTATTATTGGACGTTGATTCCCATAAAAGACCAAGAATAAAAATGGGAAAATGAAAATATCAGTTATTTATCGCCAGGATTTTAAAGGTAAGTACGCCTTTTGACGTCTTCTATAGAGTGGAGATAATTGTGAAAGGTCCACTCTGGGTTGATGAATTAGAAAAGTGAAAAAGTGGTTTTAGGTGTGGATGTCATTCGGTGTCTAGCGAAGTATTATGGTATGTCCGCGTAGGTCTGCAAAATCAATTATCTCTTCAATAAATTTTGGTTCTCTTGAATATCTTCTTGTCAGGGTGAACACGTATGGAATATTACAGTTATCCGGTAATAATTACCACTAACCAGTTATAAAAAAAGGCAGCAAAATCTTCACTGCTACTACTTATAATAATAATAATAATAATAATAATAATAATAATAATAATAATAATAATAATTAATAATAATAATTAATAATAATAATAATAATAATAATAATAATAATAATAATAATAATAATAATAATAATAATAGCAACCGTTGCTTAGTGTTCAGTGAAGGAAAGGCAGTAGGGGCATTGCTGTTGTCACACTACCCAAGAATGTATTCTTCCCTTCACTGATTTGTTCCCCCGTTTGATCTCAAGCTTTGGATTCAGCTTATATGATCGAATATAGGATATTACATTTTTCTGGCCCAAGCTGCTTTTAAACTACAACTTTCCCTCCTGTGTTTCTGCTAAGATTTCCCGAGCAGTAGCAAGTGTATTTTTCATTTCAGTTTTATTAACTGGTCATGAAACTATCCCAGTTAGGCTTCTTGACGTGAAGTAGCTAAAAGTTAATTTTTCTTGTTTGTTTCGTAGCTTATGTACATTATATATATATATATATATATATATATATATATATATATATATATATATATATATATATATATATATATATATATATATATATATATTTATATATATGTGTGTGTATACATGTATATAAATTTTTTGTGTTTGTGATATTTATAAACTTTTAACGATCAAAGCTAACGACTAAATAATAAAAAAAAAATCTATATACCTCCTCGCTGAAATGAGACACCCGCGTGATTGATATCCACAAGAATATTATCATAGAATTCGCTGTTGTAAGGAAACCCTTAGGTGTTGGTATATATAAGTGAGGCGACATGAGCATAACTTCTCTAGAACTTCTAGGAAAGTCAAGTATCCTTCAGGACATGTTCCAAACACTCCGTCAGTTTTCATAGTAATCTACCGACGAAAGTTTATGTCGTCACCTACAGCACCTTCGAAGCGTCCCGTGCCCCTCGGCTAATTTTAATATGGCACGTCTACCCAGTGTTGTAGTTCTCTGTTCAGTGACGCCCGCTGTTGCAAAAGGAGTCATTTCTGTTTTCGAACAACTTTAGTAGATGTGATAAGTATTGTGTATGCAGTCTCCCTAAGTCAGCGTTTTGTTCAAGTACATATTAACGAATTCGTCCAAATCCAAACTGGAAGATTTCATCTGGTTGATTTAGCAATTTATACACGTCTTTACGTATGTACTGTATATGACAGTGATAGGGATGGACGTACTTGGGATATATGTGATTATTGAACCGAAATTATTGTTATGATTTTAGTGTATAGTTATTGATAATACTGTAATTTTTTATTTTTGGTGCATTTTTTAAATTTTAAAAATGGTTAATTATCAAATGAAACCAGACTTCTTGAATATACAGGCTTATACTTTTTTATTCCTCATTTCATGAGAGAAGTGGATTTAGATGTTGACTTTTCATGGAAGTATTTATGTATTTTATATTAGATTTGAAGCAACTATTTTACTTTTTCAAGCTACTCAGAACGGGAAAGAACTAAAATATTTTTTACTTAATAGACGTTAATTCCAGTTACTGACTCGCGCAGTAACATGCCTCCAGTCATTCTTTTGTTCGTTATTTACTCGGTGGGGGAATGAATCCCTTTTCTTGCGCATTTATTCGGGTATTTTAATCTGCATTGTATCTGTAACTGTCAATGGAACTCGTTGTTCTTCGAAATCTTTTAGCTGTTTACTGTTATCATTGTTAATGTGTTTGCTATTATGGTTTTTTTATCATAATTTTCTCTTAACAGTTATTTTAGTCATCGCTACTTTTATTACTACCTCTCCATATGATTTCTGTTCTTTGGTGTCGGTTCATATTAGAATCGGAAGTAGGTTTTGTCTTCAACTTCTGTTTTTGTGAGTTAGCTGGATATCTCAAGAAGAGGTGGAAAATTTTGATGATTATGGGTAAAAATATTCGATGACCCTTCCATTGTTCATTCCGATAATTATTTCCATTAGGATTAGCAAAGGTGACGAAGGATTATATGACAAAGAGATATGCTCGTTACAAAGCTCTCTGTCCTTCGGTATTTTTAATATTAGCGATGACAGTTCATCGAAATAACTCTTAGCATCAGAATTCCGGGGATAGTGGAATGTTCTCCTTTAGAAACATCTCAAATAAAGACGTTATTGATATTATTATGGAGAACGACATAAATACATATCAGCTGACCAGTGGACAAAAAGAAACAGTAAAAAATGCGCCGAAGTTTCTTCAGCGCAATCGAGTTTTCCGTACAGCGTATAATCAAGGCCACCGGAAGTAAATCTATCTTTCGGTGGTCTCGGTTTAATGCTGTATGAGCCGCGGCCCATGGAACTTTAGCCACGGGCCGGTGGTGGCCTGTCTTATATAGTTGCCAGACTCACGATTATGGTTAACTTTAACCATAAATAAATTAACACTACTGAGGCTAGAGGGCTGCAATTTGGTATATTTGATGTTTTGAGGGTGGAAGATCAACATGCCAATTTGCAGCCCTCTAGCCTCGTTAGTCTTAAGATCTGAGGGCGGACAGGAAAAGTGCGGACGGACAGACAAAGCCGGCACAATAGTTTTCTTTTACTGAAAACTAAAACCGTTTTAAATAACCCAGAAAATGTAATACGTTTACTTGGGGAATGTGAGCAGAAAAAATAGATAAGAGAATGAAAATACAGAAATAAAAGGTGGTTGTGGCAAGACCAAGGTAAGCTTGTGGTGATACACCAAAGAGAACGCCGGTCGAAAGAAGGGATTATCCGGCACGAGTCGAAGGTTGGGTAAGAATTTCTATTTTTATTTATTTGTTTTTTTTTCTGCTGTTAATGTCCATTTTATTATTATTATTATTATTATTATTATTATTATTATTATTATTATTATTATTATTATTATTATATAATAATAATAATAATAATAATTAATAATAATAATAATAATCTTCAACCTTATCTAGAAACAACGAATGCTGCAAATAAAGGCACCAATAAGGATGGAAACATAATAAAGAAAATTAAGATGGCGTAAATAAAATATAGGAAAAATAACTGAGAAAAACAAACAAGATTAAATGCTTACATTGTGAAGCGAGACTCTTGTGTATGTGTGGTGTATCTTTGTGATTTTATTTATTCATCTATTCATTTATGTATTTATATATTCATTCAAAAATTTTTACTCGATCCAGTGATGTTCATCTTACTTGTTCAGTCCTTGTTACAATTCTGAATTTAGTTATTGTGTGTAACTCTGTAACATTTTCATGGATTAAATAAGATTCCTAGAAATATTTCCCTTTCAAAATTTTCGTTTTGAAACACAAAATATATACAACTTAACTTGGTTTTTGAACTGAAAATATAAACGGAGTTTGTTTTTGAAATTCATGATATAATCTGATTTTATTTCTGGGATTCAGAATGTAATTTTATTTTATTTTGAAATTTAAAAAACTTAATTTCATTTCTTGACACTTAAAATATTCAATTATTTTTTTTGGGGGGGTGATTAGCACTAATAATAAAAAACTTACAATTATGTGGTGTTCCGGGAGTGATTAGTTTAATTAGTTATTGGTATTATTTTTACTGTTAGAAAAAGCAAGTAACCTTAAGCGAGATTTAGGATTAAGGAAGAAGACATAAATTATTTACGAATTGTTATTGCTAATATTAAGCCGACTGGCATTCTATATTTATTATTATTATTATTATTATTATTATTATTATTATTATTATTATTATTATTATTATTATTATTATTATTATCTAAAACTCCACATTTATGTAAATCAATTGTATTATTTATAAAAGTAAAATTTAAGCACTTTCGAACACGTGAACGGTGTTCTTACTAAAATTCTTTGTTTAAAGTTTTTAACTTTCGCAAATAATACAGTCTATATAAGAATGGAGGTATGTGTGCGCATGTATGTGTGTATGCGTGTGTGTGTCTGTATGTTCACGCATGACTCGGAAATACACTCAGCAATTTCAACCAAACTTGGTATACATATGACTTACTATCTAGAAAAGAATACTGTGGGGGTAAGACATCACTAGCACCAAAGGGCACCAAAGGGGGTGGGGGTGAGAAGGGCTTCCCTGTAACGGGGCTGGTTCTACCCGTAGGTTTAGTAACTAAATAAACTCTATAGGTTTAACATACCTAATTTCGGTATACATATGACTTACTATCTGGAAATGAACACTGTAGGGGTAAGACATCACTGGCATCAAAAGGGGTGGGGGTGGAAACGGAGTGACATATAAAAATAACCGAAAACGACAGATATTCGTGTCTAATCCATAGTTTTCGAGGTAGCTGAGATGAATAGTGACACTCCCGATACCCTTTAAGTCCAAATTCAAACCCGATAGCAAGGTGGAGTGAGAAGGGGTGAAAAATAAAATGTCAAAAATGACAGATATCAGTGTCTAATCCATAGTTTTTGAGGTCACTGGGATATATAGTGACACTCCCAATTTCTTTAAAGTCCAATTTCAGCCCCGATAGGAAGGTGGAGTGAGAAGGGGTGAAAAATAAAATGTCAAAAATGCTGGGCAGTGTAACTGAAGCAACTATCTTAACAGAAAAGGGAGAGAGAGAGAGAGAGAGAGAGAGAGAGAGGAGAGAGTAGAGGGGGTGTTAGAGAGGAGAAAGAGGGAAAGAATGAGGGAGAGTTGGAGAGAGAGCGAGAGAGAGAAAGAGTGAGAGTGAGTGGAAGTGAAAGAGTAGAGGGGGTGTTAGGGATGAGAGAGAGAGTAGAGGGGGTGTTAGGGAGGAGAAAGAGGGAAAGAGTGAGGGAGACTTAGAGAGAGAGAGAGAGAGAGAGAGAGAGAGAGAGAGAGAGAGAGAGAGAGAGAGATAGTTGATTTTGTAGTCATCTG
>NC_089741.1:52981857-52984357 GCF_040412425.1 Macrobrachium rosenbergii
AAAAGGGGACATTTGAAAAAGGAATACGGTCTTGTGCTGTCCTCTGCAATATGCCGTAGTGCCACCGTCATATCAGCTGGTAAATGCTTCCTCGTGCTCTATTTCCTTGTTCTGTTTCTCCTCCCCTTTTCCCGCAACGTTATTATCGTCCTCCTTTTGTTTTTTGTTTTTTTTCCCCTTCAGGGTATGTCAGGTTGTGCCGCGTGGATATTGTTCGTTGAAGACTGAATATGTAGGCGCTTGCGGACATAAATTTTGTGTAGGCTTGGATGTGTACAGTAGGTGCGTATGCATGTATGCAAATGAATGTACGTATTTTTATCTTAAAGGATTACATATATATATTATATATATATATATATATATATATATATATATATATATATATATATATATACCTATATATATATATATATATATATATAATATATGTAAACTTTTAAGATAAAAATACATACATACAATCACATTACATTTGCATGCATGCATATACACCTACACATTCAAGCCTACACACACACGCGCACACACACACATATATATTTAATATATATACATATACATAGAAGTAATCAACACGCAATCACTTGTGGAACAAAAATAAATTTCTGAGTCACATCGGGATCGGACCTAGGTCTTTCAGTTGACCTGTGTGGTTCGGTTGGTAGTACCCTTGCCTTTCTGGGTTCGATCCCGGTGTGAGTCAGAAACTTACATGTATAGCATGTATGTATGATGTATGTTCGTTTTCCTTTTTTCCATATCAGTTATTTTTTCACAAGTGCACGTGATTACTTTTGTTCCTTACCAATAATCAATCTGTTTAATGGGCATCCATCATTAAGGTCTGACAGTTTTGTTGGGGCGTGTCCTCTTTATAGTAGTAAAATGGGGACGTTTTTTCTTAATGAAAGAAAAGATGTTGAATTTTTCTTCAGATAAACTGTATCTATAATATATATGGAATACGAAGAATTCAAAGGATGAGAAATGTGGAAATACGTGTAAGTGGTAATACAGTTTGCGTAAGTGAAAGGATGGATTAATGTTTTGAGATGGTTTGGTCATGTGGAGAAAGTGGAAGACGCTAGGTTCGAAGTTGTAGGGTTGAGTTGTAAAGGAAGACCTCGAAAACATTGGATGGTTGGCCATAATAGCCACAATAGCCGAGGTAGAGGTGAATGGTATTGTTTGTGTAGAGGGTCCCGATGCACTGCTGGTGAGCTCTCTGGTTCGGTAGAAAAGGTTGTCATTTTGTAGTTTTCTCTATAGGTTATTCATCTCCTCTTCAGGGAAAAGGGAAAAGTTGTGATTGTGTTGTGTGGTTTTCCTGAAAACCATATATATATATATATATATATATATATATATATATATATATATATATATATATATATATATATATATATATATATATATATATGTGTGTGTATATGTGTGTGTGTGTGTGTGTGTGTATACATATATATATATATATATATATATATATATATATATATATATATATATATATATATATATATATATATATATATAAACACACAATGTGTTTCTGCTCACGGGTAGTAGTACAATGTTCTTTTCCATTTTTGTTTATTCTTTTTACACAGGCGGCGAAAGACCTAGCCCCATAAAACAGAAAATAGAAGGTATTGGTGTCCAAATGATGTCCCGTCATGCACCCGCCCATGACCAAACCTTTATCACGTTATTCGCTCCCGTTAACGCGGTCTAATTTCGTCGCGTAATTCTCGGCCCTTTTTTACTATGACCCCAAAATGTTTTTCTCCCTGTCGTTCTCATCCTTTTATTGCAATTAAAGCCTTTTATACCATTTGGCAAAGTTTTCTCCCCTCCTCCTCCTCCTCCTCGTTTCCCACCTCTTTCGTACTTTTATTCCGTTTTCTTTCAAGCCATCCGAAGCCCGACTCATCTAGCGGAAGGTCTCAGCAGATGAAGCAACGTCCAATCATCCTTAAAACTCCTTAGGAAAAGAAAACAAAAATAAATAAAACCTTTGGCGTTTGAGGTCCTGGGAGGAGAGGTCAGGTCATTGATGATGGGCGCTGGGCTGTTAGGAGAGAGAGAGAGAGAGAGAGAGAGAGAGAGAGAGAGAGAGAGAGAGAGAAAGTGGGCCAGAATTATGGGAGGGGCTGGGGGTTTATGAAGGAAGCTGAAACTCGATGTTTCCAATTTGAACTTATAACGAGGCGGTTGTTTCCGCTCGGGGTTGGAGGGGGTTTATACGATCCCCCGAGTGGCCGTTTCTCATATGTAAATACAAAATTCAATTCAGAGTTACAAAAAGTTATCACCACGAAGGGTAAGACACAGCATGGTACAGACGAGGCGTGTGGGATTAATACCATTATCTCGGCGGTCTCCAGCACTCGTATATATTATTATTATCTCCGCTCCTTTGTATGTTAATGTCAGCCATCCCCTGAGCGTAACAGCGTAGAATGCGCGCGCTCTCTCGCGCTTTCTCTCTCTTCAATGC
>NC_089741.1:52986857-52991857 GCF_040412425.1 Macrobrachium rosenbergii
ACACACACACACACACACACACACACACACACACCTTAATGGAAGTCCCCGAAGAAGATACGTGAGCGCGCTCACAGGAGCCCTCGTAGATTTTTCTCACGAGTGTTATAATTTCCCTTCTCTGTCTTGAGTGAGTTTTTAATCTAAACTTTTATATCCTCCTCCTAATGTAGAAACATTATTTCTGTAATTCTTAAACTTTGAAGCTGCATGCTGAGTTTCAGTGATATTTAGTATTTTTTTTTTTACTTTAATCTTCTTCTTCTTCTTCTTCTTCTTCTTCTTCTTCTTCTTCTTCTTCTTCTTCTTCTTCTTCTTCTTCCCAGTTGTTATAACCAATGGGGATGGGCGTGGCAGATGAAGGCTTGCGAAGTTTTCGTGCGATGATGCAGAGGAATTGGGGGGTTGGGGAACACAAGGTGGAATGGGGATGGGAGGGGGTTAGGGGAATGTATTTAAGCGTCGGCGTTGCAAAAGATTTGGGGTTGGGGGACGGGAGAAATAATGGAATTACAAAAGATATTTTTTTTCTCTCCCTTTCAGGAAGGGGAAGGTATTCAAACAATAGAATTATTAAATGAGAGGAAAAGATATTTAAACAATTAAGTTGTAAAATAAATTGGATGTATTTAAACGACGGAACTGTAAATATTGAACGAATTTTTTCAACAGTATCGTTTGTACATATTGTCTCAACTTACAAGCAAAGATAAGATACGCAAGCGATGCTAATATGAGAAGGAACACATTTAACATTAGATTTCTACGAAATTCGGAAAAGGTAGTTAAACTTTGAAACTGCGATAAAATTTAGTAATAAAAAAGGGATAAGGTAAAATATTGGATTTTTCAGCTATAGAACTGAAAAATTTCTTCTAGTTTTAGAGGTATCCGGAGAGCAGCAATATTATAAAATAAAGTATTTCTGAGCGTAGACAAGATATTTAAAATGGGTACTTGCTGAAAAATTTTATATATACATACATACATATACATACATATATACATACATATATATACATACATAGATATACATATATACATATATATACATATATGTGTGTTTTTATGTATGAATGATTGTGTGTACTCATATTGTTCCATTTAAAAAAAAAAGACGAAAAATGAAAGGATGCTACTTATTAAAAGGGAATTTACAGAAAGGAAAACTATTTAGAAAATTTGAAGAACGCCAGATCAGAATGATATAAAAAAAATATAAAGAAAAAAGCAACATTCCTGATGTTATCCGGCTCAGTCAGAGATTATAGGGCCCACATTCCTATCATAAACGCAGAATTAAGGGACTGAGATAATTATCCGACGGAACATTAAGAAAAAAAAAAGGCAAAGTTAATTGATGTACTCGAACGACGGAACTCTGGAAAAAATTAAGAAGATTTTCAAACTATTTTTACCAAGGTGAAGAGGTAATTATGGCGGTAGGAGATATTATTTAACTTAGATTAGAAAATGTTCATAAATAATAATCATATACAAGGACATTATTAAAACTATTCGTTTAAAATGAGATTTTTTTTTTAGTAAACTTCATTATATGGGAAGCTTTGTAAAGATTGTTAACATACTGTAAAAAATTCGCGTAGATGTCAAAATCGACAAAAGATAAGTACCTAAATACATGAAAAGAGGACGACTGTATATAGAACGATAATCAATCGAAAGTCAAAGTAGATTTAATATACAGAAACATCGTACTTCAAAATCCAAGTGAATTGTGGGTCATATGGTGAGACGCACTGGTTGCCGGAGGTAAATGGGATTACAGAGCAACTTCTAAATAAATTCGTTAAAAGAAAGAAAAACGATAAACGGAAATACAAGTGACGGAGGAACGTCCATTGTCAGCCATTCTTAAGATGCTTCTGTTTAGAAGCAAAAATCTTCCCACCCATTCATCATCTTTGCCTCTTTTTCACATTGGTGGTTCTTAACCATGGGTGTTCTCACCCCTAGGGGGGATGTAGCTGGTTTCTAAGGGGTGCGAGGATGCCTATGAATAATTAAAGCAAAATATATTTTTATATACGAAAAATTAAAGATAAAGTAAAATAAAATAATAATAATAATAAGAATAATAATAATAGTTAATGTTATTATTATTATTATTATTTTTATTTTTTTTATTTCAGCAGTTCGGGGAGTGCGAGAACTGACTGCTGAATTGAAAGGGGTGCATGCATTGAAAAAGGTTGAGAACCACTGACATAGAGTCATTTTAATCGTAAAGTTCTTTTTGGGCTTGCCCGTTTAAGGCCATCAATGATATGTCAATAAAACAAAAGGTAATTAAATTTTCTTCCAACGAGAACAAGTTATCAAGCGCACAGGACGTTTGTCCGGGTTTAGTGCATCACAGATATTATGTAAATATGCACAGACACTGACTTAGCGAACTCAGATACTTGCGTCCGTTGGCCATCAGAGAGCTGGGAAAGTCAGCTCAGTGTCTGCTAATACTGAACACACAATACACAATGTGAGGCTGAAACTGAAAATTAAAGGAAGGTTACCTTTTCAAGGAAACACACAGTGGCATGTCGCCAGATCCCGTATGATATCCGATAAAGGTAATTCCCCAGGCCCCATAAAAAAAAAGAAAAAAAGGAAGAATAAAAAAAGCTCCCTTGAATAGAGACAAGAACCATTTAATAAGACAGTAAAAGACGCAGTCGCATCCCTGAGTTTCATGACAGAGGGAATTAGCCACTGTGCAAAAAAAAAAAAAAAGTTCAAGAGAGAGAAAAAAAAGGAAAGACAGAAACAAAAAAACGGGGACCCACTACCTACCCTCTGCGGGTATTGACAAGGCGAATTCCCTTCGTAATTTGAAGGGAAGCGGCCGGGGGACCCTTTGTTGAACGGATTCCTGCGCTAACGTGACGATGGGATGGCGTGTTGCGAAGGAATAGGAGAAGGAAAAAGGAAGGGGAAAGGGGGACGAGCCATTGGTGCGGGATGAAAGGGGAAATGCACAACAAGAGAGAGAGAGAGAGAGAGAGAGAGAAGGAAAAGGAGAAAGAACGATCTTAATGGTTATGGTCCAGAAGGAAAAGAACCCTTTTATATAACAGCATTTTGTCATAGCATTTATGAAGTATGTTTTGATGTGATAATTATAAAGCCTTGACAGTTCATTATGCTGAAAATATTAAGAAATGAGAACTCTATTTAATGGACGGAGGGGGGAAATGGAGCGAAGGACGACTGAGGGATGGAGATAAACATGAAAGAAACCTGTAAAAAAAAAATAAGTCTTTATTGTGTGCTGGTAACATAAAATGTAAAGAGAACATATTGCATTAAACACGGGTTTTACATTGGATAAAATATGGAAGACTGTCATGGGAAAAAATGTATCGGTGAGCCGCGTGTTAAAAGAAAAGTGTAAAAGAAAAACCCTGTTAAAAAGCTTGAAACTTTTGCAGTTTGTTAACGGATGTACGGAATTTATGACAGAAAATAACTGCGGAGTTTTTATCATTTTTTTTATATATATTTTTATTTTGCTCTAAGCTCATTGCGTATGATTATTTCCATTGTAATGAAAAGGTGTTAATGGCCGTATATTGTCAAATATTCTCCTCTGAAATTATAATTGGCTGCCTAGCGAACTCGGATCTTCTCCGGACTTAGTCGATAGCCAGGGACTAAAGGTCAGGATTGTATTATGTATCTTCATATCAAATAGACACCTGGAACGAGTTCCTCTTCCTTCTTTTACTTGGGAGATTTTGACTTTTGTCGAACTTGGAGTATTTGCTAGATATTTTACTTGCATAATGGCCGGATGCTTTGCAGAAATTAATATTGTAATTTTAATCAGTCTAGGATTGTTGCTGCTCTTGACTTCAGGAAAACTATTGGAGAAAGTTTAGCTTTTCTTAAATATGATAATCGTGGACAATGTCAGAGGAATTATTCCAGTTTTGAAAATAGAAAAAAAATAGATAAAGAACATAAAAAAATAAAAAGTCTTAAACTCCGTTCATATCCTGAGCTTCAGTGGATCGACTGCTGATTAGCATTTATAGTTTATTAATAAAATTTATTATAGTTTCAGAAAATTTACCGGATGGTGACTGCAAATTAATCTGACGTTTCCTGGAAGCCATTTAAACCCAGAAAGAGGAAAGGTAACAAATTTATTTTGTTTTTATTTTACAAGAAAAGAACGACACAGGAATATCGTGTCCACCTCAGTTCGAAAGAGGATAAAGCGAAGGATAAGCCTCTTTGGAAATAGTCGGTAATAGATCGCAAGTACAGCAGATATAAGAGGTGAAAATAAAACTCAAAGAATCGTGTAATTGGTCTAGAAAAACATATGAAGTAAGGTCGAGAAGAAATAAACAGAGGAAGAGATAGATGAGGAGTAAGGTGAAAACATACAAAGCAAGGTCGAGAAGAAATAAACATAGAAATAGATAGATGAGGAGTAAGGTGAAAACATACAAAGTAAGGTCGAGAAGAAATGAACAGAGGAAGAGATAGATTGAGCAGTAAGGTGAAACCTGTAGGGGGCGCAAGCTTGTGATTACTAGCAGGCAGAACTTACAGTACTTGAGCAAGAACCTGCAGACAAGAGGTGCAGATAAAAACAGCGTCCTGAATGGACCCAAGAAAGGGACGGATAGTACTTGCAGGTTGAACGAAACTTGCGAGAGAAAGAGGCTAATGATCGCCCGAGAATTCGAGTTAAGTTGGAGAGAAAAACTTTGCCGATCTCCAAGGGTCTTCAGTAATTCGTGGACATTTAGACCACTTTTACATGAGGAAATTATTCACCAGCTTACGTTTACGAATGAAACTTACCTTGATTTGTTTTATTTTTTTTTTTTTTACGCATATCATTTCCGTCTAATTTTTTGTTGGGATTAGTGGACTATTTCAGACATCTTCAAATGCTTTGGAGATCAAAAGCATAATCATCTAAGAGATAATTTACCTGTTCTGAGAGATTTACTTGTGAGAATTTA
>NC_089741.1:52994357-53001857 GCF_040412425.1 Macrobrachium rosenbergii
GCAAGAGGTGGAAAAGGAGGAGGAGAAGGAGGTGGGGAAGGAGGAGGAATAGGAGGAGGAGGAGGAAGAGAGGACTTCTCTCCCGGGGATCCTTTTTCTTTTCGGGGCATTAAGAGCTAGTAAACTCACAATGTGTTCATGGCTGAAGAGGGCGCCCAAAAAGCATTCCGCTGTTTCCGGGTATTTTTCCTTAGGGCGCCGCCATTGAAGCCCGGTAATTAACCGCGGTTATTGTTTCCAAAAGGCAATAAACAGGTTATTACGACCGAACTCATTTGGAAAGAAACGCTGTATTAAGATATATTTGAATGTGAAAAGATATCGGCGCTGTTATGCTGTAAAAGCTGCCATTTCGTCTTAATGCCTTTGTTTGGTAGGGGCGGGAGGGGGAGGGAGGAAGCGGACATGGACGCCCACTGTGCTTCTAGCTCAGAAATTTTGGGCTCTAGTGTTTTCTGTTATTAACTTAAGAAAACTGGCAATGAAGGAAACGAAAATGGACATTTCTGTTATCATTTATGCATATTCTTTATATTCATGTTTACCACTTTTACATACTCAGTGGTCTTACCGCCAACAACGAAATGGTTAAGAAATGAATATTGTTCAAGTATCACTCATTAAATTACTGGATTTTGGCCTAAGTTTGATATGTATTTAGTAGTATTTTTTTGTACAAGAGTCACAGAGGAGCAGCTATTTTCTAAGTAAATATTTTGTAATGAACTTTGAGCGAATAATGTGGGTTTCATATAAACCTACGAGTATTTTTGTGCAGCATTCACAGAAGAGCAGCCATTTTGCAAATAAATATTTTATAATGAACTTGGAGGGAAAAATGTTACTTTCGTATAATTGCAGATCCTTTTTTTCCCCACTATGCCCATCTGCAAGTTTGCGCAGAGAGAGAGAGAGAGAGAGAGAGAGAGAGAGAGAGAGAGAGAGAGAGAGAGAGAGAGAGTGAGTTAACTAAAGGGACGAAGTTTTACCGTTTTCTTTAAAGATTAGTCCCGGTGGATATTTCTTAAAACGGGAGTGGTATCTTTATTATCTTCTTTTACAGCGACGCAATTAAGAATTACCATGCCTCAGTGCTCGCTCTCTCTCTCTCTCTCTCTCTCTCTCCATATAAACCGCAAATGACTTCTACTGAGAGAGTGTCCTAATCTCTCTCTCTCTCTCCATATAAACAGCAAATGACTTCTACTGAGAGAGTGTCCTAATCTCTCTCTCTCTCTCCATATGAACAGTAATGATTTCTACCGAGAGAGTGTCCCACCCCCTCTCTCTCTCTCTCTCTCTCTCTCTCCATATAAACAGCAATGACTACTACTGGAGAGAGTGTCCTCTCTCTCTCTCTCTCTCTCTCCTCTATAAACAGCAAGTGACTCCCTACCGAGAGTGTCCTAAGCCCCCTCTCTCTCTCTCTCTCTCTCTCTCTCTCTCTCTCTCTCTCCATAAAACAGCAAGTGACTCTCACTGAGAGAGTGTCCTAGCTTCCCTCTCTCTCTCTCTCCATATAAACAGCAAGGGATCACTACGAGAGTGTCCCAATCTCTCTCTCTCTCTATCTCTCTCTCTCTCTCTCCTCCATAAACAGCAATGACTACTACTGAGAGAGTGTCCCACCTCTCTCTCTCTCTCTCTCTCTCTCTCTCCATATAAACAGCAGTAACCCTACCGAGAGTGTCCTAAGCCCTCTCTCTCTCTCCATATAAACAGCAGTGACTTCTACCGAGAGAGAGGTCCCAAGCCTCTCTCTCTCTCTCCATATAAACAGCAAGTGACTACTGAGAGTGAGTGTTCTCTCTCTCTCTCTCTCTCTCTCTCTCTCCCTTATAAACAGCAAATGGCTTCTACTGAGAGAGTGTCCTAATCTCTCTCTCTCTCTCTCTCTCTCTCTCTCTCCATATAAATCGCAAATGACTTCTACCGTAAGAGTGACCTAATAAGGCACAGATGTGTTTGAAATTCCCTTTTAAATACATCAGATTCTTTAACTAGTTTAATTATGACACGTTAAAAAATGGGAAGAAAATAAAAGCCCCTTTTTTTCCTCTCCTAGCTCTAGAGGACACTTTCGTGTCGTTCACTTAATTACTTTTTTGCCGATTGGTTTTTGGCGAATTTTATGTATTGGGAATATTTTGGACGTAAACCGTAGCATTTGTTTGTTTAATTTTGCATTTTTTGAATAATATTTTACACTCGCTGAGCAATGAACTGCTTGCATGGGGATAACATATACTTGCTCCACTGTGCTCATCTTGTTAGCTGTAATAACAATTTTAATAAAAAGGATTGGATATAAAACCAGGCGATTCATGGGGACCATTGTATAATATCATCTCACACATTGGCGGATGATTGATTATTTTTCTTTTTTCTCTTTTTTGGGGGGTGGGTTAAAAATTGGGAGTTTTCTTGTAGTGAAAGATGAAAGGATTTATTTCCATCCATGCATTATGAGACCATTTGACTGTTTATTTATAATATATTTATAAATTTTTGGAATTTCAGATACAGATTTCATAGCCTGTAATAGACTTTATTACGTTTGAGAAACCATATTAACTGATAAAATATTGTTACCAGGTATTGAATATAATATAATTTTCATTTCCGATAGAAGTGAACCTTTGTTTTTATCTGAAAAAAAAATAATAACGAATGTAATTTTGGCATTGGAACTGAGAAGAAAAACCTTTACTTTTGTCCTCAGTTGGAAGGGTTTGTGAAATTTTGATTGGGATATTTTTTTTCATCCTGGATTCCGCAGAAAAAAAACAAGCTTTTCGAGAATGGACAGTTATAATTCATGCGCAGTTTTATTTGCTTTTATTCATCCGAAATTATTTTGGAAGCTTTGAGTCATGGTTAATTTTCCTTGCATATTTTTTTTTTCGTTCGATTTCAGATTATTTAACCAGGCGTCAGACAGACACCCACGGCAGGGTTTTTATTTCAATATTACGTAACTTCTTTATAACGTATGTTTATAATTCAACACTTTTGCATGCCAAGTTGTTCATTATGATTTTATATATATATATAGATTTATATATATATATATATATATATATATATATATATATATATATGTATATATATATATATATATATATATATATATATATATATATATATATATATATATATATACGAGTATATATGTAATGTCCATCATGTATATCGTGTAGTTTTTATTATGGTCTGAGATTTACTGAGTAAAATTTTTTTTTTTTTATTTTCTCATTATTTTTTTTTATTACTGAGGTCTTGACACCTTAACTCAGGTCTGCATTTGTTAATCATAAGAAGAATTTTCAGTAAAGTCTTGAGGGAGATTTCAACAGCTGTACTTACAAATACAGCATTTCGACAGCATCATACACACACACACAATGCAGCAGAAGACTATTCGCCATAATTATATCGTTTGGAGGGCCTCCCCCTTCCACCTCCCGATATGATACAACTCCTTTGATAAGTTCCGGAGCAAATAATCGTAAACCCTAATCTAATTCTGACGATCTCCCGCCATCACTCACAAACCCTCTTATGGCTACGAGGTAACATTATGATGGCCTGCAACCTCCCCTTCTCGCCTTCCCCTCGCCCCTCCCTGCCAAAGCCCACCTTCCGGAATGATGGCCTCCAACCTCCACCCTCCCCCCAACATCTACGTACCTCACTCACTCCCTCTCCCCACATCTGTAAGAGCAACCCCTCAACCCCACCTCGAAGATCTGCACTATCCTAAACTCCCTCCCGTGGGAGGTGGGGTTTGGGGGGCAGTTCCCTTTTCCCCTCCCCTATGCTGCAGCCGTAAATCTCTCATTTTGCTATGTTTAATGACAGTGCATATTGTTGATCGCACGAATGATAATGACTGCACATAACCATATGTATGGTATTGCATATACTTGAACAGAGAGAAGATACATAATCACTTGAATGATACCCCGTGCATATGAACTATAATTTCTTGAGGTTGTTATTATATGTTAATCATTGAAGATCATTAGTCACCTCTCATATGTCAATCAGTGATGATCATTCTCTCTCTCTCTCTCTCTCTCTCTCTCTCTCTCTCTCTCTCTCTCTGTGTGTGTGTGTGTGTGTGTGTGTGGGTGGGTGTTGTTTCGTTTCCCAGGATTATGTGTAAGCAATAAACAATTTTACTGCATGAACTTTATTGCCAGATAAATGATTTATAAAGGAACTTCAAGCAGACTGTTCGCAAGCTAACAGGCCATTTGCTGTTGATGAAGACATTCGGCTGTCGCCTTGATTTCTGAAAATAAACATAAAGATTACTCATTGTAATTTTAATCACCAGCTGTTGGAATATAGTCTTCCATTTGCTGAAGTTATAGAGGAATAGTTAATGTTATGAGGAATAAAATTTTGACTGTCATTACAGAGAACGTAAGTCTTTCTCTCTACAAATGCTCGATACACTCTTGGATGTTCTAATGCAAATTTAATTAGCAGCGTTATATATGTTCAGTCGTTTATCATTGCATCTTGATATACTTCATATATTCAGGAAAATTACGAAATATAGAATTTGGTTCCCGTAAGTTTCTTTTTTTTGTTAGTGAAATTCAGATCCTTTTTGAATTTCGGGAGGATAACATCATTAACTGTAAACGATCCAGAATTTATTAGTTTGTTTTGTGTTTTATCCTCTCTTCTCCGCCTTCTTTCCATCTAATCGTTTCCCTCTCGCTTAAAATTTATCTCTTCCCTTCCGAAGTGTATGTAGGGCAAGGAAATTACCCTTAGGTAAATCGGTTACCTCCCTCCTTCTTTTTTTTTTTTTATTTCTTTACCAGGTTAGAGATGTTGCAGACCCCTTTTGTAGAAAACTGGCCAAAGATATCGCAGGAGACGAAGAGCTTTAAAAGAGGCAAATTAGGTAACGCCAATAAAGAAGGAAGGAGGAAGAGGAATGGAAAAAAAAAGGGGGATTGGGGATTGGGTGGGGGGAGGTCTGGGCCTAGGGAGAGGTGAAGGAGTAACAAGAAGCGTAGGCTTGGGGGCTAAAAGGACAGCCAAAGGAGCATCATCACGGTTCGATACCCCGGTAGCGGGATCCGAGCCTATTACGATCGGTGCTAGATACCATTTCACCCAGATGTGACCGTTCCCGGCCCTCTCTCTCTCTCTCTCTTGGATCCCTCTCTTGGAGATGCTGCTTTTCTTTGTTTATGGCGCGCTGTTTTACGCTGCTTATTTGCTGATTCTCTCTCTCTCTCTCTCTCCAGATAGAGTCTTGGAGGAATGAAAAAGAATAACATAACGCTGAATGTCTATTTTTACCTTTTACTCTTCGCTGGATTGGTACTGTGCGTTTGATCTTTCCTCAGACACGCACACATACAGTACACGCTCACACACACAACACACACATTATATATATATATATATATATATATATATATATATATACAGTATATACATACTACTGTATATACATACATACATATTATTACATATATATATATATATATATATATATATGTGTGTGTGTGTGTCTTTGTGTTTCTGTTTAAAAGTGTATGGATGTACATGTGTGCGTATTTTATGTATATATATATATATATTTTTTTTTTTATCACCATACGCCATTTTATTTTTTTATTTTTATTTTTTTTTTTTTTTTTTTTAGAGTTGGAGACACCAGATAGTCCCTTGGAATGGATGGAGCTGGATTAACCTAATTGGTCCTGAAGGATCGCAAGCCCATTGCTGTGATATTAAGCTACGGCCTTTATAAGCATCACATTTTTTCTTCTTAGAGGGGCTGACTCCAAGGTGCTTTTGGGACCTTTCCGTTCTCAGCGAGTCTTTTTGGGATGCTGTTGTTTAGCCTGTGATCTCCTACACCCAGGATACGACCCATCACAGTCAACGAATGACCAGTTCGTAATTCACTGCTTAGGTCCAAAGATAAACAATAGATTTTTTGAGATACGACACAAGTCTCTATTTTTTTCTTGCTACCGACCTTGGGGTCTCAGATTAGGTGGTTTGGCAAAAACGGCACCTTAATGCTAAATCCCCGTAGGTGGTTAGTGCCGTCAGTGCACCTCACGGGGTGCACTGTAGGCATTACTAAAGGTTATTTGCAGCGTCCCTCCGGCCCCTAGCTGCAACCCTTTTCATTTCTTTTGCTGTACCTCCATTCATATTATCTTCCTTCCATCTTGCTATCCACTCTCTCCTAACAATTATTTCATAAGTGCAACTGCAAGGTTTTCCTCCAGTTACACCTTTCTACCTGCTCTCAATTTCCTTTCCAGCGCTGAATGACCTTCCAGATCCCATTGCTTGGTCTTTGGCCTAAACTCTATATACTCCTTAATGCTAAGTGCTGTTATTTTCTTCGTCATCCAACGCACGAAGGAAAGGCTATTATGGATAGAGGAAGACATAACCAAGCAGATTATTTATAGATGTATCTCCCAAGGTTATATAATTGAAACGAATTTAAATATTGCAAAAACACGCACATGTAGAACACTAACATAGTACACACGTAGAGAACACCATCAAACATATAAGTAATGAAAGAAACCAAAGAAAAGCACAGTAAATGTTTTTAATCGCTCATTAAAAATAATAGAAATCTCAGAGCGTCTGCTATTTCTTATACTCCCTTGCATTTATTGAGACATCTTACTGTCAGTTTGATTTTGAAAAATGAATAGCATGGTGTCTTCTGACCATGGAGCGATGTAAAAGAATTTTATTGTGTACAAGACGGCATATTAAGGCCTTGGTGCATTTATTACACTATTTTATGATGCAATCGAAAAAGACTGATGTTTCTCTTTCAGTGTAATCAGCTTTAGCTTGAAGTAGAGGGTTAGGATCATATCTTAGCCTTTAGTGTAGGCCCAGGATCTTATCAGTTGATGTTGATAGGTTTTCGTTTATTTAGCTACATTTACAGGTTTAATTGTAAAAATAAATACGCTGAAAATATTACATAGCATGGTTTCAGTTGTTCCAGTTTAGATGTGGTTTTTTATTCTAAAGATTTATACTTCCTTTTTGATGTACCTTTGTTGGACCATATACAAGAGCATGTAATTTTAAATGTATTATGTTGTGGTCAATAACTTCTATCTGTCGATCTATCTATCTTCATATTTCAAATGTAAAATCTCATAGAACACCTGTATTTTTAATCTAATTGTAAATAGAACATTTAAGAATAAATGATCCTGTTTTATGTAAAACAACACTTTTTCATGCACGCATTCCCTTGTTTTAACAAGACAAGGTTTCAAGTCTCCATAAACAAACGAGTGTGGACACAGTGTAACAGCATTGTGAACACAGTATTATAACATGAATTATACGGCTTTATGAAGCCCAAAACTGTATATTTCCATCACATTTCCTCCGCTAACAAGATAGTTCCAGGCCTATTGAATATATTATTGTGCATCCCAATAATAGCTTCGAATCCTCGCGGAAACTTGT
>NC_089741.1:53009357-53036857 GCF_040412425.1 Macrobrachium rosenbergii
CTCTCTCTCTCTCTCTCTCTCTCTCTCTCTCTCACACACACACACACACACAGAGCAGCCTCCCATCTCCATATCCTGTTCATTTAAATTTATGTTGTAGAGGCTTCAGTAAACGATGGTCCTTGCGAATAATTACAAGTAGAAATGACGATGGCTTCCGCTGTGTAAGACAAGGGAAAAGGGAAAGAGAAGGGAACTGGCAAAGAGGGGAGACGGTGATTAGGAGAGAAGAAGCGAAGAGAAGAGAGAGAGAGAGAGACGAGAGAAGTTGAGAGTCCAAAATCACGAAGATCGGCCGAAATCATTATCATCATTAGTGAATCACAGAATCAGTGAAAGATGATGATGATGAAAGGGCATTGGAAGGATGGGAGTGAAGACGTAAATAGGTTTAGTTAAGAAGAGAAATAGTTGAGAGAGAGAGAGAGAGAGAGAGAGAGAGAGAGAGAGAGAGAGAGAGAATAAGATTGAAAGACACCATATGTTTCGCTTTTTCATTAGTTTTTCGTTAGACTAGAGGTTAAAGCTTTCAAGTAAATTCACGGCGTTACTATGAATGCATCTTGGAAGCAGAAAAAGAGCTAACAAAGAATTAAGATAACTGAGCGAAAGAAAAAAAAGGAAAACTCGGCTAATACAGACGTCTTTACGTGAAGCAGTAGAAAAACCAAGAGAAAAAAAAAAAATCATAGAAATGTGTTAATATCCGCGTTTTGCTAAGCAACCATTGTATATGCCTAGTTTGTTTGTATGTTTTACAGTCGGGAGGGGGGGGGGGGGGAAGGCTAAGAGCCATCGTCACTCGAAAGCTATGAATTGAAGGGGAGCCGACTGTATATGTTGCATAAGTGTCGGGATTTTTCTTAAATGTGGCGTAAAGTCACTCCACTCGTCCGATTCCGTGCATGCACGAAGTGGCGCGGGACTTCGAGGTCTCACGCTCGAGCACGGCCGTTCGAGCCTTGTTGATGAAAAGGCAGGTATATGTGCAGCTCGAAAATTACCTATTTATTAATGAAATAAACAACATTCGTGTTTCAGCTTTGTCTGATATGTATCGTAAACATGCTCGCAAGCCAAACACATTTTTGTCCCGATGGTAATTTTTTTTTCTGGGAAATTAAACTTGTTTCGGTGTCTCCGCTTCCCCCCAACCCCCACCCCCACCTCACCAACCCCTCTCCGCCCGTAAGCATCTCTCGCTATTTTGTGTAGAGCTCATTCGGTATCACTTGTCCATAGTTTCTCTGGCCTTGTGTACAAAGGCTGATAATTACTGTCTTTCCCCGACTCATGCGCGCGTCCTTTGTTCCCGTAAAATCGTTAATCACAAACAAAAGCGAGAGAGAGAGAGAGAGAGAGAGAGAGAGAGAGAGAGAGAGAGAAGAATACTTTTGAAATTTTCGGAAGTTCATTTCACATGGAATGGGTTCTTCACGATATGTCTGTGTGTGTGTGTGTGTGTGTTTGTGCGCATGTGTCTGATTTGGGTGCGGGCAAGTGCAAGTGGTTTTGTATAATGTGCATATGGCATTGCTTGCAAACACACACCCACACACACACGCACACACACACATTGAGCACATTGGAAATGAACCGGAAATATTGAGTAGAATGACCATAGTTATTAAAACTTGCTTTTTTAAATATCTTATTCTATAAAAAAAAAACTTTATCTCTCTAACTCTGCGAGAAAATGGATACTTTATCTCATTCACAATCACAGTCTCAAAAAGGAATCATAAAAGTCTTACTTTAACGATACTGATGACAGCATTTTACAGACACCTTGTTATTTTCAATCTCTATTTCATACACACACACACACACACATACGTTATATATATATATATATATATATATATATATATATATATATATATATATATATATATACATATATATGTTCATATATATAGTAGTATATATATATATATATATATATATATATATATATATATATATATATATGTATGTATGTATGTATATATATATATATATATATATATATATATATATATATATATACATATATATATATATATATATATATAATGTATGTGAGTGTGTGGTGTGTATGAAACAGAGAGGAAAAACACAAAAATGGTAAAGGTTGTTATCGCATCGTTAAAGTAAAAGTATAGACAGGTGCCTGTAAAATGCTATTATTAGTATCGTTAAAGTAAGAATGTTATGAATCCTTTTGAGACTGTGGTCGTGAATGAGAAAGTATCAATTTTCTCTCAGAGTTAGTGAGATAAGCTGAGGTTTTCTTTATAGAATATAAGATGTTAAAAAAAGCAAGTTTTAATAATTATGGTCATTGTACTCAATATATTTGGTTCATTTCCAATGTGCTCAAAGGATCATCCCTTTCAGTTAGAGAGAGAGAGAGAGAGAGAGAGAGAGAGAGAGAGAGAGAGAGAGAGAAATGCATCATTGTACTGACAGGCAGAAGAGGGGAAAGAGACAACCCGTAATTGATTAGGTATGTAGACAAACCGTAATTGAAAGAATACCAGCGGCGGTCGGGTAAAGATTAATACCGGCGTCATATCAATTATACAGGACATATAGTTGTTTTGGAGAGAAATCTCTAATAAAAAAAAAAAAAAACTCCACGGGGAATTGGGTTGGTCTTTAGGAAAATATTACATTTAACCTTTGTTCCGAACGCGCTGTATTTGAGCGTATTCCCTCACAGATAAATTGTCTGTGTTGTTTTCATGGAGAGAGAGAGAGAGAGAGAGAGAGAGAGAGAGAGAGAGATTTTTAACATGCACCTCTGAGTGGGGTTATCACACACATACACACACACACACGCACACACACACACACACACACACACACACAGACGGGGAGAGAGAGAGAGAGAGAGAGAGAGAGAGAGGAGTTTTAACACGCATCTCTGAGTCATCAATACACACACACAGAAAGAGAGAGAGAGAGACACACACACAGAGTTTTTAACACACATCTCTGGGTGGGGTCACACACACACACAGACACAGAGAGAGAGAGAGAGAGAGAGAGAGTGTGTTTGAACATGCACTTGAGTGGGTCATCACCAACAAAACGCACACACATTGGGGTCAAAACCAACAGAGAGAGACACAGAAAGAGAGAGAGAGAGAGAGAGAGAGAGAGAGAGAGAGAGAGTTTGAACACGCACTTCAGAGTGGGGTCATCACATACACGGAGAGAGAGAGAGAGAGAGAGAGAGAGAGAGATTCTGGTGTTAGAGATCACGTCATTTTGAATTCGATGTCTTCACAGTTACACTAAGAAACCAGTTGTCATCCCTTCCCACATATTATATCGTGTATATAGTGTCTTTGCTCACAAATAAATACAGAGCTAAATCATTCACAAAACCACGTTTGGTGTCATCTTGCTAATCTATTTGTTTTTTCATTCAACATCAAAACAAGCTATTTATTTTGCAATATAATTTTGCTTTTGTATTCTGCATTATATATTTGTCTTGATTTCAGAATTTGTTTTTAAAATGCACATCATCAAGAAATATCTTTGGTGCAAAAGCATCCTTTATGGATCTTAATGCAGTGAATACTTCTAAATTAAGATCTGTACGATTGAATACGGATAATTCCATCAATATAATAAATTTCGGTGCTTGGAGTCTTTTGTAAACTTACGGCAAATTTTTAATGTCAAGAAACAGGTTGCACTATATATATAGGTAATTTTAATGTTTATAATGTTTGCTAATGACATTTTTTTCCTTTTTGCAGGTAATGTGTATTGCTCAAATTCTCCTAGTATGGTGACTATTCTCATCAGGTTTTAGAAATTGTTTTTTTGGGAATGTGTGTATATATATATATATTATATTACATATATGTATATATATATATATATATATATATATCTATGTATATATGTATATATATGTATATATATATATAACTCTCTCTAGATATATATATATATATATATATATATATAAATATATATATATATATATATATATATAGTATAACTATATGTGTATATGGTATATATGTGTATGTATATGTATAGCTATATATATACATACATATATATATATATATGTGTGGGTGTGTGTGTATGTGTATATATATATATATATATATATATATATATATATAGTACACATGTGGTGTGTATGTGTGTGTGTATATGTGTAAGGTGAACCTGGTGGCAATCAAGTTTTTACGGGGTAGTTTACACTTTTAAAGATATTTACATTACGTACGAAAGTACTTGATACCTCTTGTTATGTAATCTGTTTTTCAGTTATTTCTGCCCATCTGTGTTATAGTAATTTTCTTATATAGTATGTACATACATTCATGCATATATTATTTTCTCTAAACGCATTTTCTTTTGAGAACGGATGGCGGTAGATGTCAGCCATCCGATTCTTTTTGGGATGAGGATCCTATCCCCATGCCCTTGCTAAACACCTTAAACATTGCCTCGCTATCAATTGTATCATATGCTATTTCTAGTTCTGGTCGTATCATGTATAGCTTTTTACCCTTAATTTTCAAACCTTTCAAAAAAAAAAAAAATAAAGAAACGATTCGCACATCATTTTCCTAGTTTAGACCCCAAACTGTCGCCTTATCAATCCTCTCGTGTTACCTGTCTCTGTCTTACTCTTGCTGTTAAAATCCTGCCATACATTTCCCCGATACACTAAGTAACGTTATGCCCCCTGCAACTCATAGTCACCTCTGTCACGTTGACTTTTATGCAGAGAAACCATCATTCCTCTCACCTGTATCTTTCAGAACCGTTTCCTTATCCAGACATACCCTGAACAGCCCCTCAATCCATCTCTTCTACTACGTAGGAGTATCTAGCCTGTAATCCCATCAACTGCTGTTTTTTTTTTTTTATCTTTCAACTCCGCCTCTCCTTTATCTTCCACATTCAATACATATTCAAAATACTCTGCTGGGGCAAGACAGCACCTCTCCATTTGCATCTTGAATTTTGAGAGCCATTTGTTCACTGACCTTTCTCTCTGCATTTATTTCCTTTAGAACTTATACTTTCCCTACAGTTGTTGCTTGTTGTCCCTCTGTTAGCTGAATGAACTAAGTGTCAGACGGCTGAGGGTTTGCGGTATATATATATATATATATATATATATATATATATATATATATACATATATATATATATATATATAGATATATATATATATATATATATATATATATATATATATATAGAGAGTATATATATATATATATATATATATATATATATATATATACATATATATATATATATATATATATATATATATATATATATATATAAATATATAAATATATATATATATATATATATATATATATATATATATATATATATATATATATATATATATATATATATATATATATATCACGGATATGTACTGTTTCTTAAGTCACGGATTATATTGTTTGTTATACTTCTACCATATATAATAAATACAGCAAACACTGCTGAACATTTTTTTACCCTCAACATGAAAAGTAAATCTCGGCATATTGCATGTGGATTTCTGCTTTTAATTTTCTTAAGTGGTACATGTTAGACTGTCAAGAACTAGGAATATTGCCAATAACTGTAATTGGAACTGCAAACATTGCTAAGAATTTTTGTCACCAATAGCATATCATCTTCAGCGAAGCGACGTGTAGATTAAAAAGAAGACGTTGTCCTAACATTCTGACAACAGCGGTTTATATTGAAACCGATCTCTTCCAAAATTTGTGTTGACTTCTGATTCAAACTGCGCAGGTTGCTCTATTCGGTGGGTTTTAAATTGAATTAGATATGTGGGATTTGTGATGCTGAATGCACTCCTTATATCTGAAGTTAGTGGAGAACTGGTGGATCGTTTTACCAAGATGAACATAGAATGAAACAAATAAAAAATACGTCGAAGATTCTTCGGCGTAATCGAGTTTTCTGTAAGAGCCGCTGCCCATGAAACTTTCAGCCACGGCCCGGTGGTGGCCTGTCCTATAGCAGTGCCAGACGCGCGATAATGACTAACTTTAACCTTTAATAAAATAAAAACTACTGAGGCTAGAGGGCTGCAATTTGGTATGTTTGATGATTGGAGTGTGATGATTAACGTACACCAATTTTTCAGCCCTCTGCCTCAGTAGTTGTAAGATCTGGAGGGCAGAAAAGTGCGTGGACGGGACAGACAAAGCCGGCACAATAGTTTTCTTTTGCAGAAAACTAGAAACTAAAATGGATGGCAAAATAATTCGTAGATTTTAGCAAACGTCTTCTTGTGCGATCTAGTCGGCCAAACGATTTTTAAAAAAAATCAGAATGATAATATATTTCCCCTATAGAATTTCTCTTTTGAAAAGTGCTAATTGATCGGTGATTTAAGAACGTCAGTTATTTTGTAAGTTATTGAGATTCTGTCTAGTATGAATAAGGAATTGGGAGTAGTGTAACAAAACCAAACGAATTTTAGACGAGAAAAGACACAAATTAAAAAAAAAATAGCATCTATGTTACGTAAATTCGTTTGAAACTTCACAAGATAAATGTAAATGCAACACGTTCCACTCATCGAAATCCTGACGATTTACTGCAGATTCACTAGTTAAAAATCTTACTTAAAATAGTTTTTATTGTTTTATCATTAAGTAATAAAAGCTAATGCTCTTCCTTTTGAGAAATCCGGATGACCGAAACTTCGTAAATTATAACATTCTAACAATTGCGTCAACATTGCGTTTACATCTTTCAACTCTTGCCATTATTTCCGTGCTAGGGAAACAATGTCTTTTAGAGGATGTAAATTTGGAAATTTTAATCTTGACACATTTTTCTATTCGTCATTTTAGTTTTCTGTAGAAGAAAACTGAGATGGCTTTGTCTGTCCGTCCGCCCCGCAGATCTTAAAAACTACTGAGGCTAGAGGGCTGCAAATTGGTATGTTGATCATCCACCCTCTAATCATCAAACTACCAAATTACAGCCCTCTAGCCTCAGTAATTTTTATTTTGTTTAGGTTGTTAACCACAGATCGTGCTTCTGGCACCGCCATAGGTGCCAACATCACAGGCCACCACCGACCGTGGCTGAAAGTTTCATGGGCTTTCCGGCTTGAGTTACACAGCTTTATACGCTGTACAGAGAAACTCGATTGCGCCGACGAAACTTTTGGCGGGCATTTTTACTCGTTTCTAAACGAGCCAGTTGTTGCATATGAAAATGTAGACATAGCTTGACTTTCTAGAGCTTTAAATCTGTTTGAGTCTTCATGCAAAATCAGGTCGTCTTTGTAGATAAAATTACCTGTCCTTCATATTTTCCTCCTGTAGATCGTTTTGGTAGGGGGGGGGAGAGTTGCAGAAAGGCATAGCTTTTTGGTTTCTCAGCAGATATTAGAGGGTGAGGTTGCTAGCTCTATATCCTATTTTCTTGATCTCATAAGACAGTGTTACCACAACTTTATCTCACGGCTCCTACTTAAGGAAATTGCTTATTCCGAAAGTTGCGTAGTCGCTGGGGTCACTGCATCCCAAAGGAAATATACATACAAACATACACTACTGTATATATGCATATATATATATACATATAATATACTATATAATATATATATATATATATATATATATATATATATATGTATATATATATATACACAAACATACATACATTTCAATATATAGAAGAATTCCAAAGCCTGCTAGCAGAAACTGTTTTATATATATATATATATATATATATATATATATATATATATATATATATATATATATATATATATATTATTATTGTGTGTATACATACATACATACATACATACATGTCGATATATAGAAGAATTATCAAGCCTACTATAAAAGCAATATATATATATATATATATATATATATATATATATATATATATATCATAGTAATTACGTGTGTATGTGTGTGAGAGAGAGAGGAGAAAGAGAGAGAGAGAGAGAATGCTTAGACTCAAAGGCTATTCTATCGAAGCTGTTAAGGAAAACAAAAATCGTCTTATACAACTCTGTTAGAACAACTGGAAATATCTGTACGTTTTTAAACAATAACCAATAATTCATATTATTCAGCAAACGTGAATTAAAAAATATATACTTTTTATCTTGTACTGTTTTTGTAATAACAATACCTGCATGTGTAATATCCATAACAAGTGTAAATGCCGTAGTCCCAAAAGGCTACGGAATTTATTATGGTATTTGCATATTTTTTTTTCAATCATTAGTTGAAGGTAATTTATCCCGTTTTGTAAGCCACGAGAGAATATCGTTTGGAAATATTATTGTTGTTGTTTTTACGGGAATTATTTATGATGATGCTCTCACGCATATTTATGCAATATAATTGTTGACTCAGTGCCCACTGAATTTTTTTTTCCTCTCTCTCTCTCTCTCTCTCTCTCTCTCTCAATTTTTGGAGTTTCTCTGTGTCTGTCTCTCTCTCCCTCAAGTGTTTGGGGTCTCTCTCTCTCTCTCTCTCTCTCTCTCTCTCAAGTGTTTGAGTTTCTCTGTATCTGTGTCAACTCTCCTTCAAGTGTTTGGAGTCTCTCTCTCTCTCTCTCTCTCTCTCTCTCTCTTCAAAGTGTTTGTTTCTCAAGGTTCAGCGCTGTCTCTCTCTCTCTCTCAAGTGTTTTGTAGTTTCTCTCACTTTCTCTCTCTCTCTTTCTCTCTCTGCAGTGTTTGGAGTTTCTCTCTCTCTCTCTCTCTCTCTCTCTCTCTCAAGATTTGCGAAATTCTCATGGTCCGCCGAGGGACACTTCTCCACTTACATTACACCCGGACATACTGCTTCTGCCTGCATTTGTGACTAAAGACAAACCCACGCACATACTATCATTGCAGTTCTGACCTTGTTCGCGAGCTTGCAGTACCCGGGTTAAATCTTCCTTCTCTCAGAGTGGTTAAAGTCCCTCCTCCATTTGGAGGGCTGATAGCACTCAGCACTTTGGAATTCACTTGGGGCGTCTTCTCTCCCAAGGCCGGGGGATCTTCTCTTCCGAGTCCCCTAATGCTATCAGCCCTCCTGAAGATCCTCCTATCATTCGGGGCCAAAACACGAAGAAGATGAACTCGGATCGAAACACTCGCAGGGAAAGACATACTCACGGTAATGTGTGTGTGTTTGTGTTCAGGTGTAGTGTATGAATATATATATATATATATATATATATATATATATATATATATATATATATATATATATATATATATATATATATATATATATATATATATATATATATATATCATATAATATAATATATATATATATATCATATAATATGTATATTAATATGTATTATATATGTTATATGTATGTATGTATGTATATACATATGTGCAGATCACTGGTTGATTAGATATATCATGTAGTTTATGGTTTTGAAATTTGTCATTAAGGAGGATAGTTATGACTTACCTTTTAAACTACATATATTCTTCGGGATGTATCATGATGCTTAAAAGGCATGTTGAAGTCTTTAGAAAAATATAGTTGATAAATATTGCCGACAATTAGAGCCTCGGGCCAAACCTTTCATCCGTTGATGAAGAAATTGTTGGCATTTATTGTGTTCGTGATTGCCATTCTCACGGCGATAAGAAGTCAATCGCAACAGATTACAACACTTATGCAATGTAGGAGAAAGACCTTTCCATATAATCATGATTCATGTTTTACGGAGATATTTATTATTATTATTATTATTATTATTATTATTATTATTATTATTATTATTATTATTATTATTATTATTATTATTCAGAACGCGAACCCTGTCTATATGGAACAAGCCAACAGGAGCCATTTACTTGGAGTTCAAGCTTCCAGTTTGAAAGAAGTAACAGAAGGTAATAGGAAATACAGAAAGAAGGGGTCAGTTATTAAAAATAATAATAATAAATAAATAAATAGATAAAAATTTTCAGTAAATTATTTTAATTACAAGGAGTATTTACGTGGTTACATGTTTAAAAAATCAAGATACATTGGACAGTGGAAGGTAGAGAAGGATGATAGGAATTAGCGACCCCATATAGAAATGGGCAGAGCTGAAGACAAAGAAGAATCAGACGTGAATTAAATATGTATTTTTAGATGATATTCTTTTGACATTATCTCAGCACTTTCCTTATCATTTCGGTGTCAATTCCCAAAGGAATATGTTACTTGATTATAATTGTATGAAATTGAGTCATCCTAAGTTTAGAACAGGAATCCAGTACTGATATGTTACGCGATGCAAGCTCTAAGAGTATCATGACTTTTTCTTACCAGGCAAATTTAAACCAGAAATTTGCCTTCGTTCTTTGTGGTCGAGATTGAACTCTCAAACTTAATTTCCCTATATTTCAATTATTCACGGATGGTCTGAATAAAGAACTGAAGTATATCATAAAATCTTATTGTTAAAAATGTTGGTCGGGCTGTTGTAAATGTTGTAAAATTACACGTGAATAACCAATGAAAATTAGAATTAAAGATTTTAATTAGAATTTGAAGTTGAGTTTAGACGGCGAATTGTTGAGGTATGTAAGTAATACGTTTATCGTAAGGCGACAACTCTTTTTGAATGCCTAATTCATTTAATGACCCTTTACGTCTGGTTCCTTTGGGTGAAGACTAAAATTATTGATTTTCACCATGTCAATCCGACTTGTACCAATTTGGTGGCAGAAGACAGGATGGCACTACGGTCGGTTTGCTGGCATCTCTCTCTCTCTCTCTCTCTCTCTCTCTCTCCTCTCTCTCTCTCTGGTCGGTTATATAATAAGACTACAGTGTGATTTTATCAGCATCATAAAAGTGTGCTCGAGTTCTGTAAGGGATCGAGTAAAGTAAGTCTTTTTTTTTTTTACAAATTCCAAAGGGATTTTGGGAAAGTCTCTTATTTTTGGGGAAGGGGTTGGTGGCGAATTATGTGGGTGGTGGTGTTATATACTTCAGGAACATATACTTCTTTGGTATAAGGTGGGCAGCGTGAGTGGGGAGTAGGGGAGAGGAGGATAGGGAGAGAGAGAGAGACTGAAAGGGGGTGGGGTTCATGCATTTAAATGGTCAGCTTTTCTTAGGTCGAGATGGGGTTTTGGAGGCCACTTCAGTCCCTTCCCTCCATCCAACCCTTCCCCCAACTCCCCATCCCCACTCACCCCCCCATCTCATAACCCCAGTGCCGTATTCCTCACCCCCCCCCCATGTCAACTTTAATTTGGGGGCCCACACGGCCATTCAAGTTTGTCGGGGGTATATATTATGTACATATGGGTAGGCTCTTGCGGCCGGGTTATTAGCGCTGTCCCCTCGCCAAGAGATAAAGTTTCTTTTTATGTAGCTTAACAGTGCAAAAGAATTAACCAACTTCTCCCGGCCTTTTTTGTTTTGTTTCTTTGTTTAGTTAGTTTCCTCATTTTATTTTTTTTTAGGGTCTCCGTGAGGTTTGGCCGTTGTTTGCCTATTTTACTTATCATAACGAAAGCGCGTTGTATGCATGAGAGCCTAAGAACAGCAAATGTGGAGCCCGAATGGTGCTCTCCCGAAAGTATTTGCTGTTTGCTGCGATTCGTTTTTTTCGTTCGTATGCGTGTGTTTTTGCATGTTTGTCTGTGTGCATATCTAGTTTTCTTTCTTTACTCTTGAATAGATTTATTTTTGACTTTTCATAGAATACTCATATATTTTTATATATATATATATATATATATATATATATATATATATATATATATATATATATATATATATATATATATATATATATATATATATATATATATATATATATATATATATATATATATATATATATACATATATATATTATATATATGTATATATATATATATATATATATATATATATTACTATATATGTGTGTAGTGTATGTATATATGTATGTATGTGTGTATAATAGTACATAGTTTTTAAATTAATAAGCTCCGAAGGCGCCTTCGGGACAGTACGCAACACTCATGTGGTTGGGACCTACTGTCTCAGCTCTTCTGCCTTATCGTTATTTAACGCTATATATACAGTATATATATATATATATATATATATATATATATATATATATATATATATATATATATATATTATATATATACAGTATATATATATATATATATATATATATATATATATATATATATATATATATATATATATATATATAGAGAGAGAGAGAGAGAGAGAGAGAGGGAGAGAGCTCTTGTGTGAACAGCTTCCTGTATCTCTGAGGAAAATCTTATACGTGTGCACACGTTGGACGTGCAATAAAGCCTCTTATAATATTTTCTCCTAAATTAGCAGCCGTTCGCGGGCGCGCGGGCGCGCACAAATACAGTGCAAGCTGTAGGCGCTGTACTGAATGTGAGCGAGTGTTAAAGAAGAGAAGTTTTGACAAACCAGCGTTGTGGAGAAGGGTTACCTGGATCCATCAATGAGTCAGAGAAGAGAGAGAGAGAGAGAGAGAGAGAGAGAGAGAGAAGGAGGGGGTAGGAGGGCCAGGGCGTGTGGGCTGCTCTCAGCCTTTACACAACCTGCTCTCTCTCTCCCTTTCCTCTCTCTCTCTCTCTCTCTCTCTCTCTCTCTCTCTCTCTCTCTCTCTTGAAGATACTGTTCGTATTTGCATTGGCCGGTGCCCCCTCACTCAATATTTTAAATCCACTCTTTTTTTTTCACTAGAATATTTTTATGATAATTTATCTTTGGTTGTTTATAAAAGTTTGTTAAACTCTGTGTAAGCCTTTTGTGTTGTTACCCTTAATCCATACAGGTATTTATTTGTTGTTTTTGCATTCATGTTTTATTTATTTCGTTTTACTCTTCTCTCTGTTGCTTTTAAGGGTTTATGTCTGGGTTTTAGATTTTTTTCCTATGTTGATTTCTATTTTTTAAAGGCTTTTTTTATCTTTATCATTTGGAACAGATTTTAGAAAAACATTTTCCGAGATTCATTTAAATTTCAATGTTTCTATAAATGCTCATCTTTGCAGTTGTAAAATTGGAATATCATAGTTTATTAATTAATCGTGGTGTACTGTATCTTTTTTCTTTGTTTTGTTAATTGGAGTTTCTCCTAATCTTATTTCTTGTTTCCCTTTTTCGCTTTTGTTTAGTGGCTAATTTCATGATGCTTTTTATAGTCCCGACTGAAGATTATATTACTTCCGTAAATGTAACTGTATCATTACCTGAAAGCTCTGTATCCGTGCGGCGCTGTAGCTTACAGCACGAAAATGGAACATTCTGACTCCTTTTTAGTTATTCTGGATTTACTAGATGAAATAGATTGACCTTTTTGTGCGATTTATTCCAGCTAGTGAGTGGAGATAGGTTTAGTAATTAGGAGAAAATTCTTCGTGCAGTCACAACTGGAAGTCATTTCGCAGCGAGCTCCTGTCCTCTCGCAGAACGATAAAGAAATGAACAGGCTAATTCAATACACAGTCAAAAAAAAGATAAAATAAAATAAGAATGAAATTGAATGATTGTTATTAATAAGTATGGGCTGGGCGTAATGCGGCTTCCGTTATTTGGTTGTTGCTTGACGAGCTGAGCGTGCATCGCCGGCGTGGCGTATCTGCCGTTGCAGTCAAAATTAGATTTCGGATGAGGCAATAATGAACAATATATTCAAATTCCGGGGATTGTAAATAAGGCCAGTTGAGTTAGTGGGGCTTCGCATGGGATTTTACAGATTTGAGCCACTGAGCACTTCTTCGGATCCGATGTCCAATATCCATTAGGGACGCCAGGCCGGACGACAGGCCTGGTTATAGGTAAGAGGTAAGAGACGTATGGTTTGGGCTTTCCAGCTTCCTGATCAGTACTTAACTGTTCCCTCGCAACCTTTTTGTACCGTTGCTATCACTGTCCCTCCGTGTGGTAATCAGTGCACTCCTTGCAGTGCACCTGGCATTATAAAATTCTTTGCAGAGTCCTTCGGTCCCAAGTTTTGCAACTTTTTCATTCCCATTGCCAAACCTTCCCATGCATAAATCTTTCTCTATCTTACTTTTCACTCTCTCCTAACAATTGCGAGGTTTTCTCTCCCGTTACACCTTTCAAACCGTTTTAATGTCAATTTCAGTTCCAGGCTGAATGACCTCATGTGTCCCAGCGGTTGGCCTTTGGCCTAAATTCTGTATTCTACTCCTATCACTGTCACTGTCGTCCTCTCGTCGCGGAAATGTACTCATTATATAGACAGGAATATCCTTGAGACCGGTTTTAACGTGTGGATTTATCGATATATGATTGCGAATAATGAGGGACGATAGACTTAACGAAGTAACCGAACTGGGATTATGAATGAATCATAATGCAGTGTCCTTCTGAATCCCGTTGACGTTGCAGACCACCAGGTTGAATGAAAAATGTCGATCGGATTGCTAAGGTTTCTCTTGGTTTTATTTGTGGACAGTATGTTCTTTGATCTTGTCTTCTCATTTAGAAACTGAGCCCGATTTCTTTGAACATGTGTATATTTAAGAATAATAAAAATATCGCAGGATCCCTATAATGGTTGGGATAAACATTACAGATTGGTTACATATGCTTTTTATATAAGTGGACTGCCATAATTTAACTTTCAGTTAGTTACGTTTCTGTGGAAGACCAAATTCATGGTAAGATCCATAAAGGTTTCGGTATCCCGAGGCTCGTTATGCTTTTTAACTGTATACTTTGTGGTTATCTACAGCCAGAGTTTTCATGTACCCCATGTAATTATTGTTAGGGTTTCATTCTTGAATTTTTACCCCGCACTGGGGTAGTGCCGCCAGTGCACTTCATGCGGTGCACTGTAGGCACTACTTAAGGTTCATTGCAGCGTGCCTTCGGCCCCTAGGTGCAACCCCTTTAGTCCCTTTTACTGCACCTCCTTTCATATTCTCTTTCTTCCATCTTTTATTTTTTTTATTTTGGACAAATCGAATTACAAGACGACATTCTCATCAATAACTTGATCTTAACGTAACTTTGGAAACTGTTCTGAAAAGGATGTGGCTGCCTAATGATGCATTTTCTCATTAACTTGTAGCAGGCCTAAATCATTGTTCTCAGCGGTTACCATATAGCTGTTATGAGCAAAAAAAATAAAATCCAGTTGTTTCAATCTGTCGTTCATTCGTAATAATTTCAATACTTTGGGCCTTCAGTACACCTCATATGGTGCACTGTAGGAGTTTCATAAAGGAATTTGTAGCGTCCCTTCGGCCCCTAGCTGCGTCCACTGGATCTCTTCATCGTGCTGTCCAATCACTCGAACTCCTTCTTTTCTCTGTCTTAAGCGCTGAATGGCAGAAAGGGCCCAGAGCATGGCTCGACAGCGTAAATTTCATTATCTATCACTATTTCGGCAGAGATGCTCATGTGCGCCTGCTTATGTCAATTATCCTTCAAGGAAAAAACAAAAAGAAAACCGAAAATATTTTATCTCTTGCTTCCACTGATCTGGCTTTCTAAATGGATAGTTAAGTTTAGACCTGGCTTTCTAAATGGATGTTAAGTTTAGACCTGGCTTTCTAAATGGATAGTTAAGTTTAGACTTAGTTGGCTTGATGCCAACACGTGCCCTTGCCACAGGGCACCTGAGCTTGAGAATATTTTATTTTTGCTTCCACTTATCTGACATTGAAAATGGATGGTTAAGTTTAGACATTGTTGGCTTGATGTCAACACGTGCCCTTGCCACAGGGCAGCTGGTAGCTGTGTTAAAGAGTATAAGATTCCTGGTCACGTCAAGCCAACTGACACGTAGCGTTCTTGAAGCATCTGTCTTGTTTGTTTTGGCGAGTCGATGTAACATTGAGCTTTTAAGTAGTGAGTTTGTCATGCAGGATTTTCTACGTTGAGTCGAAACTGCACATGGCAATTGTCAACAAAATTGGTTTGCTTCTGTGTTATTGTCAAATTCTTATATTCACCGAGGAACAAACTAACTTTCTGGCTTTTCATATCGATATTATTTTGTCTTTAAAAAAAATATTCAAATTTGATCTTCCAGAACCGTTTCACGAAATTCTAGAAACTCCGGTGGTCTCTCTCTCTCTCTCTCTCTCTCATGTCATGTTAAAGAAATGAAGGTTCCTTTTACTTATGTACCTTATCATCCATTTTACAGTAGCATTACATGCATTACCTAAGAAGCAGTTTCCCCTCAATGCTATTTTGATGACTTCGGATAGGGTACGGGTTGAATAGCTTGCGATTTGCTTACTGATTAAACTGATGATGATACCGTGTCATTGGACCTAACAGATAGTAAATAAAATGCCTCTGTATTCGATTAAAGACGAGAAAATACGGCTGAGAATATTTTATACCAAAGGAATCCTTGAACATTTGAGAACTAACGAAACGCGAGTTCGTAGTTATTGAAGCTCTGAGTTTTTAGGTAATAGATTTATTATCTAAATTTTACGGTTTCCTTCACAGCTCTCTGACGAAGACGTTCTTGCCTCAGTAGTACCCCCGCAGAGAGAGAGAGAGAGAGAGAGAGAGAGAGAGAGAGAGAGAGAGAGAGAGTAACCTCAAACATCTTTTATTTATTTATTGTGGTAGTGTCGAGTCGAGCTTGTATCATGAAATCAATCAGTCATACCATTGCTACTCTAAGTTATTTATCATAACTTCCTTTATTTTTCAGTCAGTGCCCCAGGTTCACTAAACCGGACTGTTAACTCTCTGTGCTGTCTCTTCCATGATTTAAGTTGTCAGTCGTTTTATTGCATCGTATCCCTGTAAATTGATTCCACGTATATTTTCAGTTTCTTATAGTTGCCAAGGCCGTTTACCAAAGGCAGAGAAAAAAATGAGAGACAGAAATATATTCCTATCTGTTGCTGTTAATACTGGGATGGCTTTGGCAAGGCTATTTCTATTCTGTGAAGTATAGTTCCTCCGTTTGCCTTGGTATTTAAAACGTTTAAAGTGATATTCTGTACGTTAGAAGTGTTAATTCTCTTTCTCTCGGTATAGTATAGTTCTCTTTCTCTTGGTAGAGTAAATATTTTAGTTGAAGTCTTATTTCAACTCTCTCTCTCTCTCTCTCTCTCTCTCTCTCTCTCTCTCTCTCTCTCTCTCTCTCTCTCCACACATTTTGACCATTTGACCCAATCACTCGTTAATTTTTCTTGCTCAAGGTTTAGTCAATATTATGTCATTGAAAGAGTTAAACCTCTCTCTCTCTCTCTCTCTCTCTCTCTCTCTCTCTCTCTCTCTCTCTCTCTGCACCCATCCATTTTGACCATTTGACCCAATCACTCGGGAGTCGAGCTCCTAGCCCTTCGTTAAGCTTCGACCTGTGCAATCGGCTGCCCATGCAAATGCAACAAAATTCAATTAAATTCCGAAAGGGGGAGCGGTGATCGAATGCACTTGTTGTCATAATGAAACACTGCAAAATGGTTGATCAATTGCAAATGCCGAAAGGGAAGAGATTAAACGCTTCTGCCTTTGGCCGATGCTGCAGGCTGATGCTGCTGCTGCTGCTGCAGCTACAGCTGCTGATGATGATGATGGTGATGGTGATGGTGATAGTGATGGTGACGGTGCTGTGCTGATGCTGTGCGGATGCTGCGACTAACTCTCCCAGTCTCCTCCACCGCCGCCTTCGTCGTCTATAGTGGTGGTAGGTTATGGTGGCTCTGGTTGTGTATGGGTTATGGATGGTTAGTTTGTGGACGGGATGTGGATGGTACCCACGATCACCGGAAGGTCGGTTGATGGAACATGCTTATCATTTCTGGGAAGGTTGCAACATTTTGTCTTGATGTTCCTTGTAAATGTCATTTGATGAGTTGGTAAATTTGCATATTGTGGAGTTTGGTTTTAGTGATTCCAGTTGTGTATGGATTAAGGAGGGTTGTGGATGGTACCCTTGATCATCGGAAGGTCGGTTGATGGAACAATTTTTCCTTCCTGGGAAGGTTCAGACATTTTGTCTGGATATTCTTGTAATTGTCATTTAATCAGTTGGTTGATTTGCATAATTGTGTAGGGGCTAAGGATGGTTGTGGATGGTTCCCTTGATCATCGGAAGGTCGGTTGATTGAACAAACTTATCATTTCTGGGAAGGTGTAGACATTTTATGTTAAAATTTCTTGGGAATGTCATTTGATCAGTTAGCTAATTCGCATAATGTAGTGCTTGGTTTTAGTGGTTCCAGTTGTGTATGGATTAAGGAGGGGGAATCCATGTACGGATTGTGGATGGTTCACTGTTTTATCGGAAGGTCTGTTGATGTAACCAAAAAGTCTCCACTTCCGTTCAGTTTGAAATGTCTTGTCTTGATGTTCCATTTAAGTGAGATCACTTTTAGATCACTTGATTAACTGACCATTTGCTCTGTTACAAAAACTTTCAGATATTTGTTATTTGATGTTTTGTGAAAATATCATTATGACTATTAATGGACTGAACGATCAGATGCAATTCGAACTTCGGACAAGAGAACGGTTAAATACTGAGGAGCAAACCCTCTGTAACACTACACTGGAGATTTTTCTAGATGATCAGTTGTAGCCTTGACCATGACTTTAAAAATCGCTGACATGCCCCGAGAAATAGAGGTTGAACGAGGAATAAAACTGCAGACATACGAACAAATTTATGTCCGCTGTATCAAGGCACAGAACCTTTGATCTTGGAACCGATGTAGATTGGTCTTCTGGCGCTTTGAATGGGCGATATTGTTTTGGGAATATCTGGTATTAACAAAGGTAAATTTTTCAAGATGATTGAAAAGGAAGAGCTCTCTCTCTCTCTCTCTCTCTCTCTCTCTCTCTCTCTCTCTCTCTCTCTCTCTCTCTCTCTCTCGTTTGCAGTAGGGTACCCATACTATTCCTTCAACATTCGGTATTGTCTGGAAAAACGTTATTAATAGTGTTTTCATATGCTACCATTGTATTTAATTTCAAAATTTTTGTACTTATTCACGACTGAATCTCTCTCTCTCTCTCTCTCTCTCTCTCTCTCTCTCTCTCTCTCTCTCTCTCTCTCTCTCTCTCTCTCTCTCATTCCATCACCGTTCATTAATGCCTGCAAAAACATTGATTAATAAATTGTTTTCATTTGTTACAGTTGTATTTGCTTTCAACATTTAAAAATAATTCACAACGAAGCATTAGAAAAGAGTTTGTATTTATGAATTGTTTAGACACTGGTCCTCATCCTATCATCTGTTAACACAATTTCAGCTTTGAATTCCATATGCCTTGTGTGACAGATTAGTTTATTATATTTTTGTGACATCTGAAATAGCTGATGCTCATACTTTTGTTGCATATTTTTTCTGTGTTCTGAACAAAATATCGTCTTTTATTTTGGGTTATTTTTATATTCGGTTTAGGAATTTCGTAATTTATTGATCTTGACATTTTTATTTTGATTAAGAACGTTGTTGACATTGTTTGTAGGTGGATGAATGTGTTGATAAAGTGCGCTCGTATTTACACAATTATAATTTACGTTTGAAAGCCTGTGTACACAAATTAACTCATCCATTTAGTTAATAGTTTTTTTTCTGTGATAGAGTGTTTCACATACCTGTTCTTGAAGCGCTTTGGATAACAGCGAGGATCTTGATATTAATCCCGTTTTTATATAGATATGTATCCCCGCCTGTGTATACATAGAGGACACGCATGTGAATTCATGCATGGATGTAGAGTTGCAGAATGCTATGCAAAGCAATTTATTTGGACACTGAAATGAAAAACACATCAGAGGCAGCAAGGACAAAAGAGTGAATTGGATTTCCCCTCTTTTGAGTCATCTCCCCTCTAGTTTACCGAGTTTTATATTCAACTTCTGCTATTCTAAATTAATTCGTCTAATTGCTTTGCCACCCAGTGCTGCTGCTGCTGTTGCTGCTGCTGTTGGTGCTGTACCGTGCTGTGCTGTGCTGGTGTTGCTTGCATACAGTAGCCCGGTTTGTGTTAACGTGCATGCACGCGTGCTATGCAAGCAAGGTGATTAGACGGGGGAGGGGGGCTGGGGAGTATGTTTTTTCTTTTTTTCCTGCTTTTGCCACTTTAAAAGAATCCCTGATTGTAGAGCGTTCTAATGGTTTCATTGCGGCCTTCTAAAATGCGCCAGGGTTAACGCTCTCCGCGTTGAACGATGGTGCCTCATTGTACGGGGCGAGATGTATTTCATGATATGTCATTCTTTCTATTTCTTTACCCATAACTATTAATTTGGCCAGACCCAATTTTTATTTGTATTTTAAAAGACAGTATTTTCCTACTTGAATATGATCTTTTATTTTTATTGTTTATTACTGTTTTTTGCTTAACCTTCCTCTTTTATAATTTTCTTGTCTTTAAGTTTATGTAGCACAGCCTGTTTAGGATACATTAAAGATATTTCTTTATTAGTAAGACTTTCACTTCACCTGGTCTAATTTTAGGTCAGTGTTAGACTAAACCGTGTTTGGTTACTTAGGCGTGTATCTGAAATATAAGAAGCCCATAAAAACGCCAAAATGTAGAAAGTAAATGCTATATGTCAGAGACCAACTGTCTCATCAGGCAAATAGTTCTACATTTCTACATTCTGGCTCGTTATGTTTGATGGAATTCTGCTTTAACAGAAAATATTTCACAGTCATATATATATATATATATATATATATATATATATATATATATATATATATATATATATATATATATGTATATATATATATATATATATATATATATATATATATATATATATATATATGTATATATATATATATATATATATATATATATATATATATATATATATGTGTGTGTGTGTGTGTGTGTATATATATGTATGTATATATATATATATATATATATATATATATATATATATATATAAATGTATATATCTCCAAACTTCTATCCCTTCCTAGGATAGGAGTATAAAATGTGGAAGCTTCCTTGGGATGAGGTTACTCTGCCTATCACCACAGTCTACTGAACAGCAGGCATCTTTCTTCACTGTTATGGACTAACAGGTTTCTATATATATATATATATATATATATATATATATATATATATATATATATATATATATATATATATATATATATATATATATATATATATATATATATATATATATATATATATATATATATATATATATATATATATATATATATATATATATATATATATATATATATATATATATATATATATATATATATATATATATATATATATATATATATATATATATATATATATATATATATGTATATATATATATATATATATATATATATATATATATATACATATATATATATATATATATTTATATATATATATATATAAAATATCCAGGTCTCTTGAGATGAGGTTACATGTCTTTTTGCCCTATTGTTGGCTGACATTCACAAATTAAGCCATGTTTAGTACTGGCTGAGATCGAACCACAGACCCTGCGAATAAGAGTCTAGTGCTTTCTTCACGGAGCTATACCCTATCACACACACACACACACACACACACACACACACACACATATATATATATATATATATATATATATATATATATATATATATATATATATATTTATGTGTGTGTGTAATGTGTGTGTATAATGTATATATATATATATATATATATATATATATATATATATATATATATATATATATATATATATATATATATATATATATATATATATACATACACACACACATACATATAAATGCAGACTTTCCTCAAGTGTTTTAAGTCTCTCATCGATTGAAAGCAACAAGATAGGCAACGTGGCTTCGTCAATTTTACCGTCATGCAACAGTCGGATCCATCATTCGCCTTGTTATTTGAGAACATTAACTAAAGGATGTGTGGTACGTGATTGTGACGTGAAATTTGTGAAATTTATTCCGGATATTCCCTTTGTTTATGAGGTGGAAGGAAATCTGCCACTTTACGCTGAATTTCGTCTTAGATTCATGAGAATAGGTTTGGTTTTCGGTACAAAGCGAATGAGTCTGAGTGAGTAAGTGCCTTCGTACGTTCAAGGGAACGGCGTCGTTGTAGATGTAACAAGAGTGGGATTGTATTTAAAAAAATTAAGCTGGTGTTTATCAATTCTATTATATTTAGAAAAGTTCCGTAAATATTCTATGATGTCCGTGTATGTGATTGTGCACTCAATGTTCTTAATGCTTAAGATGTACTGTTTCACTTTTGTTTATTGGTATCTCACGCTCTAAAACTGACCGTCTCTCCTTTCTAACAATTCCACGGAGCTATTTTAATACGTCTCTCTGTGTGTATGTTGTTAAAGTTTAATGATATACTATTACATATTTATTTAGTTATCTTACATTCTACTACGGATTGATTTTCTTTTCTAAAGATTCCACGGAATCAATTTATTACGTGTGTGTGTGTGTGTGTGTGAATGTCCGCTCAATGTTGGTCATGTTTTGTGAAACATTAATTTCAACTTAATGTAGTAATCTCACGTTCTGAAATTGATTGACTTCTTTTTATTATTATTCTATGGAACCTAAAGATGCCACCACAGCTTTACTTATCACTACCCTGATGGCAACACCGTACATTACAGCACACGTACAAATCTCCGTTATGTTGTAGTGTCCGAGCTACGCAGCTACGTCCTAATATTGTAAGAATTGGTGGTCGGGAAATGTAGGCTCGATTTAGGCCTGGTTTGCCTCAGGGGACTAGGCTTCCCTAACAGCGGGTTATATCTTATTCCTCTCCTCTATTCAGGTCTGATATACCTGTTAACAGGTGCTGAAATAACTACCAGCTGATATTATGTCCTGCCGTGTTTGTTAAAGAAAATATTAGTTGCTCACTAATTTGTGTATTTGGTAACAAGGACAGATGAATGAAGTTTAAAACATGAATAGGAAGTTTAGATTTAGTTGTGAAGTTAGAATGATTAATAACTGAAAGATATGTAAGTTGATGGAAAAATTAATTGAAGTCAGAAGCCTTTAATTTTAGACTAATAATGATAACTAAATGAATACATAGGTAGATATGCCATGTTAATTAACTCAGAACGTCTCTCATAAACCTATACATATATTTTTTTTTCTATTCTTCTCGGTGATATTTTGAAAATAATTTTCTAGTTTTAAGAATTTTACAGTGCAGTGCATTTCAGTCAAGCTGTGAGTAGCGTTCGTATTTATCCTAATTGCATAAATAAACGAATTTCTTCGTTGATGACCATCGTTGCTGTGACGCCGGTTCATGGTAAATACTGTTAGTCAGGCAGTGAGAATTTGCCGATGTGTGCTGTCGTACCTTGTTCTAAAGATGGACTTTTATGTCGTCGATAAATAGTACTTTTTTTTTATAGTTACCTGATTAGTCTCCGTCGTTAGTTTCGTTAATTAGCCGCACAATCAACGCATTGGTCTGTTAGTAACAACATTTGTTCCCTAACCACCGAGCTGTCGAGAATCGTCAACACGCACTTAATCCCCATTTTTTTTGTTTTTACAAAATGCTAAGGTAACAATTTTTTTATTCCCTTGTTGTACGGAGAGGGGAGTGGGCTTTTACCATTTTATATTGGCATCTCTCTCTCTCTCTCTCTCTCTCTCTCTCTCTCTCTCTCTCTCTCTCTCTCTCTCTCTTTCCTATTTCCCTCTCAGTCGAATTCCCACCTATCGAACCATGTAGGTAAAAGCTGGTCCTGGTGCGAGGAAATCCGATATTCAAATAGCACCCGATGGGACCCAATCGACCCCACAGCATGTTGAAGAGAGAGAGAGAAGAAGAGAAAGAAGGAAGAAGAAGAAAGACACAGAGTTTAGGATGCAAGATGGGCTTTGGACATAGGAACAATTATAGGGGAGGAAATGTTTAAAATGTCATAAACTAAACAACGAGAGTTAATTGAATGTAAAATAGAGAGAATATGTGATTGGCTAAAATAAAACCCGAGAGGATGCAGCATCAGTTACACCTTATCTGTGATCAAAAAAGGATTCACGTAATTTCACGAAAGTAGATAGAATTCCGAGGAAAAATAAAAAGTACGGCAGAGAGAGAATATGTGATTGGCTAAAATAAAACCAGAGAGGATGCAGCAGCAATTAAACCTTATCTGTGATCAAAAAAAGGATTCACGTAATTTAACGAAAATAGATAGAATTCCAAAGTAAAATAAAAAAGTACAGAGAGAGAGAGAGAGAGAGAGAGAGAGAGAGAGGCGGGGATGATTGATGGTTGGTAAACGACCTCAAAAAAAAAAAAAAAAAAAACGACCAAAGGTTAACGAAGAAATCGAGAAAATTCAGACAGACAGACAGATAGCTTCATAAGCAAAGAAAGTCTGGAAATTTGTCAGTATTCATAAAATTCACAGATACGGCATTAGGGGGAAAAATGAATATGAAACAGTAAAGATATTGATGTCATAGACTTGATTTGTGATGAAGGTCGCCTGCTAAATATGGAAGGCAGACAAAGAAACTGTATTGTTAAATGAAAATGTGGATTTTTGTCTAGTAGAGATTTACACTTTTGTCATAATGGACCTGACATTGAGATTGGGAAATATGCAAGTGATAATTTACACTAGTTTTATAGGATAGAGATGTTACCATAATGTTTACTTTTTTTCTATTTTATCCTTTTTATTCATTTTTAGATATTATGCTCTTAATAATTACAAACCTAAATTTTTGCATATACTTTAACGTCCCGTGAAGCCAGAGAGTTTGTAGGATTTAATATCGATCAGTTTATTATTATTATTATTATTATTATTATTATTATTATTATTATTATTATTATTATTATTATTATTATTATTATTATCATCATCATCTTACAAAGAATAAATGATTGAAGGCTCTCTTATTCAACTGAAAAATCATAAGGTCGAACATATTAAGCATATTTTTCAAGCCTTACCTTCTTATTTTCATTTTTATTTTTCAATCAAGGAAAAATGTCTAATTTAATTTGCTCCATAATAATAATAATAATAATAATAATAATAATAATAATAATAATAATAATAATAATAATAATAATAATATTTTTTCGTTCACGATTTTCTGGTTGTGCTCTTCGTGACAACGTTGACATAACCTTATTATGAACTATGACGCTACATGCCGTAGGTATGTCCTAATTATTATCCTTTTGTTTTACCTTTTTGCCATTTTCTTCTAAGAAGGGAGGGGGCCGGGAGGAATGGGACTTTCAGGAAGAAGATAGTCTACGAGGAAGTCACAATGGGTGAGGTTACTAGTTAGTCTACGAGGAAGTCACAATGGGTGAGGTTACTAGTACCTTGCCCCTATACACCCCTTCCCTATGCTGCTATCCATGGCAGTCGACTAACTACTAGGCATATGTTGAGTCTATAGATAGCGGGTGTGATTCAACATAGCTCACCTGAAAGCATTCCCAGCTCGATTTGGAGTTGAACCGAGGACTTTTGCTGATGACGCAAGGCCCCTAATCACTGACAAATTAGAACATGCCCAAATGAAACAAGCCAAAAAGGTCATTAAGTTGCTGAGTAAGGTGACAGAGATTACAAAGTCTATTCATGAAGAATGGGAAAAACAGAAGCGAGTTATTTCTCACTGGGGTGTGGGGGTGTGGGAGGGGACAGGTGGGGGGTGGGGGATGGGGGTGGGGAGGGATTGGTATGTGAACGCCGGGAAGGGATTAACAGTGGCGAGGACAAACGGGTTTGTTATGAGAATTATGCATGAGTTCATGAGTAATATTATGTTACCTGCATTAACCTGCCGAGGATAAAAATTGCACAAGTTAATCGCTGTCTGTTTCATGAATGATACCTTTTAAAGGTACGGGGATTATCTGTTGCGAATACAAATAGGGTTTTATATAATTGATGATAATCTTCGTAGTGCAACACGGAGATTATCACTTAATTATTGAGCAGCCCTCACATGTAATGTGGCAATTTTTATTTCTGCTTTGCTGTCATTTTTTTTTTTTTTTACATCCAATTTCCTCCCTCCAACAAGATTTGCCGAATGTGTAAACCCCTCGGACAGTTTTATGATATAGTGCAAAATAATGAATGGCTTCAAACGGATGTGATGTAGTAAGCTTTACAAGGTTATTCATCTGCTGAATAATAATAATAATAATAATAATAATAATAATAATAATAATAATAATAATAATAATAAAAACAGTCTCATACTTAAACGACGTGGTGGTGTGGGGGGAGGGTGACTCTAGTTTTTCCCTGTGGTTGCCATTCTTATTTTCAACCTGTCCGTCTGCGCTTACCCATGTTATCATCAATCCTCCTTACTGGTTGAAGTGATTTTAATCAAACTTGGTACAAAAGTTGACCATCGTGCATAGGCAAGCAAGGAGTAAGATCATCCATATATCTATCTTTGTATCTTCAAGATACTTATGTTAATCACAACTTTTCCTCACTAGTTGAAGTAGGCTGTCATGCTTCAGGCCCGAGTTCGAGTCTCCGGCCGGCTGATGAAGAGTTAGATGAATTTATTTCTGGTGATAGAAATTCATTTCTCGCTATAATGTGGCTCGGATTCCACAATGGCTGTAGGTCCGTTGCTAGCAACCAGTTGGTTCTTAGCCACGTAAAATAAGTCTAATCCTTTGGGCCAGCCCTAGGAGAGCTGTTAATCAGCTCAGTGGTCTAGTAAAACTAAGGTACACTTAACTTTTCATGCTCAGATGTGCATGGAGGAACATTGTTCGTCTGTCTGTCCATCAGTATGTCTGTTACGCTTACCTTGTCATCGCAGGTAGCTCCTACATACAGTAGATTTGCATGAAGGGAGATTGTCGTCCATCTTTTTGTTTGTCCTCGTGGCAGTCAGCTTGTCTGTCCCACTAGGCTTGTTTTCGCAACTCCCCCTTCATAGTCGAATGGATTTCAGTCAAACTTGTTACAAAGGTAGACCGTCGTGCTTAGATGTACACGGGGTAGTGATAATTGAGGGGGGCGTTGAGGTTTGTTCATCCTGTCTGTCCGTCAGTCAGTTAAGTGTGTCTTGTTCTCTTCGGAACTCATGCACTGTCAAAAGGTCTCCAGCCAATCTTTTTACAAAGGTAGAGAGTTCCTCGTTGGATGATTCGGTAGAGTTGTCGGCTAGCACTCTGCTGGTCCCGAGTTCGCGTCTCCTGCCAGCCAATGAAGAATTAGAGGAATTTATTTCTGGTGATAGAAATTCATTTCTCGCTATAATGTGGTTCGGAGTCCACAATAAGCTGCAGGTCCCGTTGCTAGGTAACCAATTGGTTCTTAGCCACGTCAAATAAGTCTAATCCTTCGGGCCAGCCCTAGGAGAGCTGTTAATCAGCTCAGTGGTCTTGTTAAACTAAGCTATACTTAACTTACAAAGGTAGACCATCGTTCTGAGATGCGCAAGAAGTTAGATGCGCATAGAGATCGCCCACTTTGTCTGTCCGTCAATGTGTCTGTGATACTTA
>NC_089741.1:53041857-53044357 GCF_040412425.1 Macrobrachium rosenbergii
ACAGGAACACAAACTTCACCCTAATCGCCTCGTGGTTGAAACGCATTCGATTGGCAGCAATCTCTCGACCTGAAAAACACCGTTGGTTTAATGATTTTGACATATTTACGAGAGAGAGAGAGAGAGAGAGAGAGAGAGAGAGAGAGAGAGAGAGGCCAAGACGGGAGGGTGGGAGGAAGAGCAAGGGCTGGAGAGCACCCTGGTGACGGGAATGTTGAAGTAAAATAGGGACGGAGAAGGAAAATTAAAGCCTGATGAGGGAAAGTGGTTTTTAGTGGATAAATATTGGGGAAGAACAGAGGGGAAGATAAAGTGAGGGTAAAGAGCAAAGACTCGGAAATAGAATAATGGAAATGAAATAATGGATGGGTTGTTGAGGGCGAGAGTAGGGGAGAAGGAAACAGCTGGGAAGGAAAAGGGAAGTTGCTGAGGGGTCCAAAATGCTTATTTAGTCATGAAGGTGGAAGAGAGAGAGAGAGAGAGAGGAGGTGGTGAGAGTGTGTCCCTCGAGAAGGTGGAAAGAAGAAGAGAGGAGGAGAGAGAGTCCATCGGAGAAGGTGGTGAAGAGAGAAGAGAGAGAGAGAGAGAGAGAGAGAGAGAAGAGAGAGAGAGAGAGAGAGAGAGTGTCCTCGAGAAGGTGGCAAAGAAGAGAGACAGGGAAAGTGTGTCCGAGAGAGAGAGAGAGAGTGAGTGAGAGAAAGAGTGAGTTTGTGTGTGTGTGTGTGTGTGTAAAAGGAAATGAGTGATTCTTGATCCCTAGGCTTTTAAGTCTTTCCATCACCGAGGGGAACTTGTGCTGCTTATACTTTTCCCCTCATTTCCCCCATCCCCTTTTGCAGCATAGCATGATGCACGCCACTGCAACTTACCGGTTATAAGCTCGTGGCATGTAATGGGATTCCCAAATACCCTTGCCTACAAGAGAGAGATAGAAAGGAAGGTAAGCGGAGGGAGGTGGGTATGGGGTAGGAGGAGGAGGAGGAGGAGGGGGAGGAGGAGCGGGTCCTAAGCATTATTTTAGCATATTGAAGGTACATAAACATCAAAAGGATCATTTGGCATTATTAATATGGAACAGGGTTTCCCCCTATATGTAAAACAATTTAAGTTTCATTTATTCATGATTTCATTTGAAACGGTGAACATGTAATTTGTGGTGACTTTCCGGAGAGGGTGGCTTTCCCCGGGCTTGTTTGTTTAGCGGATGTCATCTTTATACCGTTAATATTGGATTAGTGTCACGACTGAATGTGCGTCCGTTTCTGAATTGCTCCCCCACCCCCCCACCCCGCTTTTTTTCTTTTTTGTTGAAACTTACGACGACACAAGTCGATTCTGGTCTTACGAGACGGTGTTGGATGTCTTTGGGAGATTCTTGGAATGTATATTGCTGGGTATCAACAGGTTTTGTGTTGTGTGGGATTAGTGTGTTTTACAGATTAACGCTAAAGGATAACTGTGTATATATATTTATATAATATTATATAGGTATATATTTTATATAATATTATATATATATATATATATATATATATATATATATATATGTATATATATACATAAATATATACATAAATACATACATATATATGTATATGTAAATATATACTGTATATATAATTTATCTACGTATGAATGTATGTATGTATGTATGTATCTCTCTCTCTCTCTCTCTCTCTCTCTCTCTCTCTCTCTCTCTCTCTATATATATATATATATAGTTATATATATATATATATATATATATATATATATATATATAATGATTAAATACAATAATATATAATTGATAAATTGTATAGTTTAAGATTATAAAATACATATGAAAGGGGATAAAACTAGTTTTCATTCATGAGCAACGGTCCTCTCAGAGCGCTGAAGAGGATTATTGCAAACTGGGTCGAAAGCTCCTGCTTTTATCCCCTTCTTGCTATATTTTTATAATAAATATATAATTTATCAAGCTCATATTATTGTGTTTTTAACCTCATTATTTTCTGATCACAATATAGTGATGCTCCACAGATATATATATATATATATATATATATATATATATATATATATATATATATATATATATATATATATATATATATATATATATATATATATATATATATATATATATATATATATATATATATATATATATATATATGTTCTATCTATCTATCTATTTATCTGAGAGATTTATAGTCATATGTACTGTATATATATATATATATATATATATATATATATATATATATATATATATATATATATATATATATATATATATATATATATATATATATATATATATATATATATATATATATATATATATACGTACATAGTGTGTGTGTGTAAATTGTGTATTGTGTGCATGTGTATAAAGAGAGGAAGACAGAGCCAGAAAGATGTGAGAATGGAAAAAGGTGACCTAAAAAATGTGTTCTGATCTTTACGACCTCTTCTTTTTAAACTAACTCTCGATTCCGGATAGGTTAGAAAA
>NC_089741.1:53046857-53049357 GCF_040412425.1 Macrobrachium rosenbergii
AAGGGGAATGGTTAAGAATTTTTTTTATCCGTACATCACAGAATGCAACATAAATCCTTCATGTTGATGCCAAATTGGTTTCCATTTTAATGTGAATATGTCGATGTGAACTTCCAATGCGGATTTTATTCTTGCTTAAGTTCACCCTCCGTTTTTTTTTTTTTTATTTGATGTGGAGAGCTGATGATTGCTTCAAGAAAAAAATAAATAAATAAATAAAACATCCTGTATGCTGGCAGAAGGTAAAGTCCTTAAAGAAACCTGGCTTTTGGCAGGTGGAGGAAAGAGGGAGGTAAGAGGAAATCCCTCCTCTTGTAAGTTATTCAAGAAGGAAGAAAACGGGCGAAAGAGGAAGAATCGGAAATTGGTTGAAGACCTCCTGGACGTGGGCGTTTGTATGCTTTTTTTTTCTTATTTTTTTGCTTTTTTTTTTATACCGTTGCCCACCTAAAGTTTACTAAATTTATGTTGCGCACAGTGGAGAGTCTTATTACTAGAATATTAGATTTATTTAGGTATATATTTAGTTCCGTAATGACTGAGAGATATTGCATTAGAAAAATCAGATTCAGCTAAGCACGGCATTGAGAAGTCGAATGTTTTATTCTAATGGATATATATATATATATATATATATATATATATATATATATATATATATATATATATATATATATATATATATATATATGTGTGTGTGTGTGTGTGTGTGTGTGTGTGTGCATTATTATATATATATATATATATATATATATATATATATATATATATATATATATATATATATATACATATATAAAGTATATCATATTTGTATTTATTTCTAGAGTCTGTGAAATGAACTAAGGGACTATGATATCGAAGCATTTAATGAGTAAATTTCAGATAATAGTTTTAAGGAGTTAGTTACTGCTATTTAAGAAGTTGATAGCAAACATTTTATAAATTTGTAGCCTAGAAATTTTTGGAACCCTGATCAAATAATATTTATAAAAAAGATTCAGTCCAATCACCATTGAAAATTAAGCTTTACTGCTTAATAGTTCCTATTGGAGAGAAAGTTCTCTGCTTTAAATGCTAACTGAAACCTTTTCAGATTCAAACGGTACAGGATATGAAATACTAAAGGATATGATCGTAACATAATTATAACGTCTTGGAATTAAGGTAGCATCCTGCTTTCTCTCTCTCTCTCTCTCTCTCTCTCTCTCTCTCTCTCTCTCTCTCTCTCTCTCTCTCTCTCTCATGCTTAGAAGATGGCCTCTGACCTTCGACAAGAGCGATATATTCTTTTTCCCCTGCCGAGGGAAGCCGTTTCAAACTCTCGCTTCCTCAGGCTTCGAGGTCTTTTCCTTGCATATGAAAAATTGTTGAGTGACCAGTCACCACGCTCTTGCTCAAAGATGTAATCGCTCTGGTCATTAAAATTAAATAATCGTGGTTAATTTTCTTTTACTAACGTAGTTTTGTTTCTTGAGTTTCGCAATGTTATTAAAATTAAATAGTCGCGTCTAACGTTTTTCTTTTTCTTCTTGGCGTAGTTTTGTTTCTTGAGTTTCACATTGATACTAAGATTTAACATTCTCGACTATTTTTGTTTTCCTGACGTAGTTTTGTTTCCTGAGTTTCGCATTGTCATTAAAATGAAATATTCGCGAGTATTTTTTTTTCTGGCGTAGTTTTGTTTTTTGAGTTTTGCATTGTTATTAAAATTGAATATTCTCGACTATTTTTTTTCCTGGCGTAGTTTTGTTTCTTTAGTTTCGCATTGCTATTAAAAGTAAATATTCACGGCTAAATTTTTTCTTCCTGTCGTAGTTTTGTTTTTTGAGTTTCGCATTCTTATTAAAATCAAATATTCGCAAGTATTTTTCTTCTGTCTGGCGTAGTTTTGTTTCTTACGTTTCGCGTTGTTATTAAAATTGAGTAATCGCTGCTATATTTTTTTTTCTCCTGGCGTAGTTTTGTTTCTTCATGTTTTCATCTTTTACCTTGATGTGCTCGCTCGTGAATAATTGATTTAATTAAGATTAACAGAAATAGCAGACACTCCTAGTTTAAGTTTATTTACCTTTATATACATTGGCAGTCGAATGGCGGCTAGTTTTTTTTTTTTTTTTCTTGATTTGCATCCTTTATCTTGTTGTGGTCGCTCGTGAATTTTTTTTTTTTAATTAAACAGTGAAAATAGTAGACATTCTCGCTTGTATTGCACTTAAGCCCAGATGTATTCTCATTGGAAAGGGTTATTGGTTGATATTTCGTGGTAAAGCAAACTACGCAGAATGTATCCGGAGGTTGCATATTCTTAAGGTTGTTGAAATAACTGTTGATTTACGCATTCCCTACGCATTGATTCATTTCTGTTCACTATTATCGAAATGAGGATGAGTAATTTCTTCCGTTTGTTTTCATTAAAGTTATTCATATAAACACTTTGTACAAAATGAGAAATGTCAGACTGGAAGAGGAGGACTCTCTCTCTCTCTCTCTCTCTCTC
>NC_089741.1:53059357-53066857 GCF_040412425.1 Macrobrachium rosenbergii
TAAAAATGAAAATAACTGGAAATATAAACCGTTCATTTCTTTGTTATCAATAGAAATACTTTACAAGGTTCATATTTGGCTTCATACGTTATTTTATATTATGATAAGCACAGTTTAATTGTTCAGAGAGAGAGAGAGACAAAAATCAGATTTACAGATAAAATAGACACGGCTGTGAACGAATACTATCACTGTAACTATTTCTAATGGAGGAAAATAATTTTTCTTCAGTGTAACTGATTTTTTTTGTTATTTCTAGAGAATTTTATCTAGACCATAAAATTGTTACTTTTAATCGTTTCTCACAGCTCTGTGCCCCCCTAGAGGGATAGCGCAGCCGGTGCACTGTAAGCATTACTTAAGGTTCTTTGCAGCGTCCCTTCGGCCCCTAGCTGCAACCCCTTTCATTCTCTTTATGTGCCTCCATTCACATTCTCTCTTCCATCTTGCTATCCACCCTCTCCTAACACTTGTTTCGTAGTGCAAGTGCGAGGTTTTCCTCCTGTTACGCCTTTCAAGCCTTTCTAATGTCAATTTCCCTTTCAGCGCTGAATAACCTCATAGGCCCCAGTGCTTGGTCTTTGTTCTAAATTCTATATTCCATCTATATTCCACAACTCTATGCCAATTCCTGAAAAGAGAGAAACTCATTAAGGTCCTGAGATGAGTGTTATCACGGACGTGTGTTTAATTTACCTAAATACCATTTGTATTGAGATTAACAATTTGCCTACACGATTTAAAATCGTCCAGTACCTATCGAATTACTTAAGTAATTAAGTATATATAAATATATATGTAAGTAAATATCTATCTTATTCCTATATACATAGATTTGTATATGTATGTTTTATATATATATATATATATATATATATATATATATATATATATATATATATATATATATATATATATATATATATATATATACACACACAGAATATATTGCTTATATATGTATATAAATAGATAGATAGGTAAATGTAGACATACACTGTGCCTATGAATGTAGATATATTCATTCTAATTTTTCTGTTATAGGGTAGTCATGACAAGGAATATTTTAGAATTTTACACAAATAATTGTGGTATTTTTTACGTGTTGGTCACTAAATTATATTTTGACCATTTTGGTTTTTCTCTGCTTATTTTTACGGCTCGTTGAAATTAATGTATAATACATTACGAGTAAATGAAGCCTTATAGGACTCTGTAATAGGTCATACTTTTCCCCTACCAGTAAATTGATCGTACTCTATGTATTTAAGTATTTCATTCATCTTCACATGTAAGTCATATCAGTAATGGAATATCATTTCAGCTGGTCATACTGCAAGCTACAAAAAATTTTTGGATCATATATCATTCAGTAACTCACTTAACGATAAATTTACACGTATATTTAGATATTTCATTTCTTAGAGTATCTTGACCCCAATTGTGACCAGACCATTTTCTGTGAGGTTTGTGAATGAATTAGATTAGCTCAAATATTCCTAAGAGGGAATCTGTTTCATATATATATATATATATATATATATATATATATATATATATATGAGTAAATTAACCACAGCTTAGAGTATTGTTATAAAATACATTTGCGAGGAAAATTGATATACTTACAGGATAATATAAATTGAACGTATGAATTATTTAAATGCCATTTGTCTGGGCAATATCACGTCAAGTTTTTTATAAGTTATACAGAGGAGTGAATTATATATAGCTGAGAATAGTGATATATATACGAACAAATTAGATTCCTCTCAGTAAGTTGTGAATTTTATATATGTCCAAATTAATGCCATTTATCTGCCTAACATTGCGACGATTTTCCGTAATAGAATGACATTTTTCCCCTTGGGTTAGGTGGTCTGGGCTAGTCGTATTAATGCTTAGCCTGACGAAGTTGTCGTAAGCAGCTTAGAAAGATGCTCTCTCTCTCTCTCTCTTCGTCAACGTTCATCTATTAAATGAGCTCTTTCTGGAAATACTGTTTTTTGGGTTAATTAATTTTTCTTCTTCCAAGTCAGAAATGGTGTGACATAAACGGTCGTGGATTTATTTGGCAATGGGATCTGTGGAAAAGATTCGTTTGGACGAATTGGCTTGTAGCAGATAGCCTAAAATGGGAAGTGCTAGAGAGAGAGAGAGAGAGAGAGAGAGAGAGAGAGAGAGAGAGAGAGAGAGAGAGAGAGAGAGAGAGAGAATCAGGAATTATTTTTTTAGATTGAAATTTCATATAACTGTAACATAGAAAAACAGTATTGATAATGTTTTTGCAGACATTAATAAACATTGAAAAAAATAGTATGCGTGCCTTTCTGCTAACAAGAGAGAGAGAGAGAGAAAAATGGGCTTTATTAAGGGTTATATTGAATGATGGTTATTTTAATCATATATTAGCACCGATTATTGTCAAACTTTATGTACCTCTTCCTCCCTCTCCCATCACCTCCACCACCACCTCCTCCTCCTCCTCCTCCTCCTCCTCCTCACCTTTCTAAGTATTATCGTCTGCATTATCCAGCCTTACCATCACAGTCTAGTCAGACCTCAGTTTAGCTTTTTATATTTTAAATAGATTATGATATTGTCTATATTTTCCACTTGACTCGATTCGTTTATGGAATTCTGGAGGCTTTTGCTTGCATCAAAACGGATACAGGGTAGCGCCGAGATGTGGTGGTATGGCGATCTGCTGACAGCGCAATTTAACATAGGTCTGGCCTTTGTGGATGTACCTGTAATTACTTTTTAATTGCTTTGGCTGATATCATAAAAAAAAAAAAATATCTCCGGTACTATTTCTCCCCTCCCTTTTGGAATGTAGACTAATCAGTTATTTTGAGTCAGGATCATATAGGGTGCCTGGAGGCAGTTATTGCATTTGCCAGTTATATTAGCGCCGTTTTTCAAATTTTTCCCCTCGAATACGTTTTTCGTTGATACAAGTGGTTTGATGCTAACACCATCTGTAGTTAAATTGAATATATATGTAAAGGAATTGTAACGATCAAAATATTTGCGGAACTCTTAACATTGCATAAAACATTTGATCGAATAGAGTACTTATTGATGGCATATACAAAGTATTGATGCAATAATGGTGAAATAAATTATTGGAGCGCAAAATATTACGTGAAAACATTATTTTATCGTCTATTTTTATGTCCAGATCATTTCACGAAGCATCATAAAATTGCTACTGGCGTGTCTTTGAGATTACCTTAAATTGTCTTTTGAAATAACCTAAATAACTTAAAAGTACTGCATGCGTTTGCTATAATTGTTAACTCATAAACCTAATTCGTCTGATAAGTAACTTTGAAATTTCCTCAGACCTTCTTATCCTTCTCCTGAAATTCGGTTTTCATAGGTACTTATTTCCCTTCATTTTTCTTTGAAGCATCATATAAACCTATTCATTCCGCTCAAGAAAAATCTGAATCACTTCATTTCACTTGCGTTCATCTTCCGTTCTCTCTAAATAATCTTAATAGCCTGTTCATTTCACTCATAAGTATCTTTCAAACATATCCATTTCAATCACGTGCACACTTGGACGAAGCGTATACTCCAATCCACTCTGAAGAATCTGCTGAATTTTTAAAATTCTTGTGGGGAGGATTACGACACTGAAATTGTATTAAGAGTTTCTAAATGAATAATAATTCAGTCAGGGTTAGATTGAGGTATATTTAGTGAGCTGAAGAGAAACCTTTATATTTGACCCTTTTATAGAAAGTCTTTTCATCATGTCCGCTCGAAGCCGTTTTTTGATTATTGCTGAAACGGCTCAAAATGGGTTTGGAAATATCCTGATTGGCTGAAAACCAACTGTTGTATTTATTTATTTAGTTCAAGGTTTCTTGTAAAGGATACTTTTTTGGGTCCAGAATTACGTTCTTATATTTTTTTATTCAACCAAGAAATGTGTTTCATTTTGCTCTGAAAACTGTCTGTTACATATCTCGAAGTTGTCTAACCTGTCATTTTTTTTTCTTCTATGCTGTTCTTTTTTGTATACTGATGAAACTTACAAATAAATTAAATCGGTGCGAATTAAATATCTGAAGTCAAGTTTGTGTGGATGTGTATTATTTGAAAAATAATCATTAATATTTAAAAACGAGTAATAATTATGTAAAATATCACAGAAAATTTCTAGGTATATAAATAGGCAAAGTAACATTTTCAAACCATTTGTTTTCATTTATTCAGTTAGCTCCGTAGCCAGTTTGTATACAAGAAGTCAAAATAGTGCGTTCGTCTTTAAGAAGTGACTGTTCAAGATATCAGAAATATTTTGGAAACGTACCTAAAATGTGATGATGAAGATGAATGGCAAATTTTTTCCAAAGTCGAAGAAAAGTTGTATGGTGTTGAGAGAGAGAGAGAGAGAGAGCTCCACATTGTAGTGCGTTCTCTCATCCATCAAAAATATCCGCAAATGTTTTGCTGCTGTTGCGTCCCCGAAACTAAATTATTGACATCGCTGCGAGTTTTCCTAATGCCTCAGAGACCCTAAGGAAAATGTTGTGAGACGGTTTGCTCTCTCTCTCTCTCTCTCTCGCTACCTCAGTTTTATCCTGTTTCTTTTTTTTCCTCATTTTTTCCTTTACCTTTCCTCTTGGGTCACCGAAGCCCTTCCTCGTCCGTTATATACGTTTTGGCGAAGGTGGATCTCTTGCACACCTTGGCGGACTTGGAAGCTTGGTTGAATATGCGCTGGTTTTTTTTCTTCTTCTTCTACGGTTATTGTTGTAATGCTTTCTGTTATTGTGCAGCATGTTTTTATGCTAATGCCTATCTTTTCCCGTTCACATATATATTATATATATATATATATATATATATATATATATATATATATATATATATATATATATATATATATATATATATATATATATATATATATATATATATATACGTGCAATGGATTTAAACCCATTTCAGATATTCTGTGACGTAAATAATAAATGTCTTGAAGTGGCTCATCTCTACCAGGGTGTCTGTATATAGGCGTCGTGAAGCCTTCTTGGTATCCAAGGTACTCATTCCATTAGTTATTTATGCAGTACAAACTAACAGTATATAACCTAATTCATATAATCATCTTGAATTACAAGTGATGAAGTTGCAATATGCACCGATTTGAATGTGATATTTCATATGCATATCTTCCCGTGATATATCACTGAGCAACCTTTTCTGGCAGACGGATTGGGCTGTCCAGAGCCCGTATGTAAGCCCAGGCCAAAAGAAATAAAATGGAAATAAGAAAACGAATCTTAAATTCGGGATTTTAGGTGGTAGGATTCAGGAAAACATTACTTGAGGTAGTTGAAAAAAGCTTCAGAGTTATTGGAAGTCTACAAATGAATTTTCATGATCATGTATATTTTGTCTCGTCGTATGTAACTTTGTTTTACATAAGGTTAACCAATTTTATTCTTCTAATATTTTTATTCATATATTGATTCCCGTAAAATGTAATGCATATTTATGTGTGCATACTTGTTTGATTTCATTGTTAATTCATCAGTTTTTTTTTACGCATGACATAGATTTAAGCAGCTAAATGTATTTCATTAATGCTATAAGATACATTTTAATTATGTGTTTTGAGATAATCATTGACATTTGAGTGCAATTATTCAACGAGTTCTGAAAATCCTCTCTCCTCTCCTCTCTCTCTCTCTCTCTCTCTCTCTCTCTCTCTCTCTCTCTCTCTCTCTCTCCAATACTAGCTTACCAAATTTGTTTCTTGTCCTTTGAACTGATACCCAAAATGCTTATGATAAATTTATTTATTGTTATGTAAAATTCTCTCTCTCTCTCTCTCTCTCTCTCTCTCTCTCTCTCTCTCTCTCTCTCTCTCTCTCTCTCTCTCTCGACAATACTAGCTTACCAAATTTGTTTCTTGCCCTTTGAACTAATATAGAAATGTTGAAGACAAATTAATTTTATTTATCAAGTAAATCTCTCTCTCTCTCTCTCTCTCTCTCTCTCGTGGGGACAAAATAAACAATATCTAATTGGCAGCGTTACGTTAGCTTTGACACTGCAATATCGGGGAGCTGTCTCATGTCTTCTCGGTCAAGTAGTTTTTAATAACACAATTATAAATGTGGTTATCGCCATTGCAAAAGCGCAATTGAAGGATTCAAGCTCTTATTTTATTTTCATGTATTTTTCATCTTCGTTTTATTCTCATTCGGATTTCACCTTCTTTTTTCTTTGCCTCTATTCTCGTCTCATTTTCATTTCATGGGGGTTTGAATTCCTGCTTACATTGACGCGTCTGATGCTCTTCTTTTCCATGAGAATTATATATTTTGTTTTCTATTATTTCAGTCTTCTTCTTCTTCTTCTCCTTCTTCTTCTTCTTCTTCTTCTTCTTCTTCTTCTTCTTCTTCTTCTTCTTCTTCTTCTTCTTCGTTTATTCATATATTTGTTCTGAGGGGAAGGGTGCGCACTTTTTACGCTTTTTAGTACCGGGGTGAATTTTACGGACGGTTTCGAAAATCGGTAATATATTCGTTCATCTGTTTAAGGACCCAACATTTATTTGTTTGTTAGCGAATTAATTCAAGTTTTGTTGCATAGCAACATTGAAAACAATGGCAGAGCTAGATGGAGCGCTTGACTTTGATTATCAAGTAATCTTATCGCAGGAAATGTTGCATGTATAAAGGACTGTTTTGATTTTTCACGGACCTCCTTGTTTGACATACATACATACGCACACAATACATATATACATACATACAGAGAGACAGAAAGACAGACATAGATACATGTATTCATTATTATATATATACATAAATACGTACATACATATATGATAAACACCCATCTGTTTATTTACTTATTTATGTATTTATGTACGTATTTGTTTATTTACTTATTTATGTATTTATGTACGTATTTGTTTATTTGCTCATTTAATTATTTTATTTATATTAAATATGAGTTTTTGGGAACACACGTCTATAAGCCTCGTAGACGGCGACAAAGCCGATGTCCTTTTATCCATCTCTTCCACCCGGCAGTGTCCGTGTCCCTTCTCCTGCGGTAGTTTCTTATAAACTGTCTAATGCGAGAAAAAAACAGAAAAGAGAGAGAGAGGGTAAGGGGCGGAGAGTGTGAAAAATAGGTATGTCTGACACTTATCTGTAACTCTAATAGTGAGATTTCTTCACCTCAACCAACACAATACACCAACTTCTCGAGAATTTTTCCTTTTGACGTCCAGAAACGGGGAAGAAAAACCCTCTAGAAGCAACAATTGACTAACATACTCTTTGAGTGTGTCTCCCTCGCCCCCTCCCCCTCCCACACACACACCCACACCCACACCCACCCTCCTCCCACTTCTCATCCAAGCAACCACACAAGGACACATGTGTGAAACTAGATAAAAGAGATAAATAAAAAAATTATGCCGTGTGGCGGTTCCAGTTTCTTTTCTTTGCAGAGACCATT
>NC_089741.1:53071857-53109357 GCF_040412425.1 Macrobrachium rosenbergii
TTTGTTTTTTTACTCCAGGTTTGTTTTGAAAAATGTGGAGAAAAATCAGTCCATTTTATTGTTTGTGTTTGACATAATATTACTTTTAATTCCAGGTATATTTCTTTTTAAATAAGTAAAGAGAAACAGTTATTGTACATATTCAATATCACATTTTTCTTATCAGTGCATCAATAAAAATGACATTTCTTTAAAAGCCCTTATTCAAATATGAGAGCGTAATATGAATAATTTTTAACAAATGATTAAACTAAAAAAATGAGTATATCTAACCTAAGGATAAGAAAAAACTTCCTGAAAATTCTTCTTTACACATGATTGTTTACTCTGTTTTTCTAATACACTATGCTTTTATATTGATGTCAGATTATTTGGATATCATTATTTAAATATGATGCAAGATATTGATCAAGAGAAAAAATGTAGACATGCATCGGGTTTCTTGATTATCAAATGTGACTGGAAGTGATGAAAATAGATTGAGTCGTAGTGAGATGGGACATCAATCATATACTTGCCATCATAGAGGGGAAACTTTCCCCCTCAGAGGCATAATGTATTTTCATTCCATCGTGTAAGACCCTCACTTTTTTTTCTCACTCTCTCTCTTCCAGCTTTCTCTCGCATAGGTTTATTGAAGCTGTTCTAAATTAGTTAATATTCAGAGTTTTTAGTTAGTTTTTGTGTGTGTTTTCTTGGACATTTTTTGAATTTAGTATTGATTTTTGCATTGATATTTTTTATATCATATTATATATTGTATAATTTCTTATACAAATGCCCAGGTTCGGATCCTGGTTGATCCAGGTGTCTTTATCTATTAAAATTTTCTCTTGTAAGTTATTTCCAAATATAGTGAATTCGATAATGGGTGAAATTTGTATTTGATAAATTGATTATAAAAATTCACTTTCGTATAAACAAATGCATTATATATATATATATATATATATATATATATATATATATATATATATATATATATATATATATATATATAGTATATATATATATATATATATATATATATATTATATATATATATATATATATATATATATATATATATATTATATATATATATATACAACATTCTTAAATATATGTATGTATGTATGTATCAATATATATATATATATATATATATATATATATATATATATATATATATATATATATATATATATATATATATATATAAAACAACAAGGGATTATTGTTATTTTTATGTCACGATGCATTTCTTTAAACAAAATTGTCTAGATTTAGACCAGTGTCAGAAAGATTTTCCGTTTTTTCTAAACCATCCTCCACATCTTGTGCTGGGATAATAATATTAGACGCAGTGACCTAAAATTTTGTGATTCCCAATAATTTCGGATCTTTCCACTGAAAGCATTGAAATCCAAAGGGAAATGGATGACGAAACTGTCGTCTTTAGTGTTCATACCATAAGTACGTCCCTCGCTTCATCTCACTGAGTTGTCAGATTTTGTCTCTCGTATTTTTTAAGTTTAAATAGTTTGATGTCATTTTTGTCACAGATGTTGATGCTGGTAAGTTCAAAGAAGGCTTGCTATTCTTGTGATGCTCTTTTGATTTTTTTCTTTATTGTAGATTTTATCCCATTTGTGGCTTGGATTCAAGTTTACTTGCTATTTTAAAGTTTTTTTTTATTTGTTCTATTTGCGAATGCTTGCATATTATAAAAAAATATTAATAATTCTTACGACCACGTAGTTCCCGCGTTGGGTATGTAATACAGGATTCTGACTACGCACTCTGTGATTTCCTGTCATTAATTCTTACTTGGCTTTGAAAAAGCCTTTGAAGACATAATGGTATATACTATCGAACGTACGTGTGTGAAAGTTGAGGTATGTAGGCCTGTTTTATTTCCATCATAAATTACTGAATTTTTAGTTTTCTATAAAAGAAAACTATTGTGCCGGCTTTCTGTCCGTCCTCCCTCAGATCTTAAAAATTACTGAGGCTAGAGGGCTGCAAATTGGTATGTTGATCATCCACCTCCCAGTCATCAAACATAACAAATTGCAGCCCTCTAGCCCCAGTAGCTTTTATTTCGTTTAAGGTTAAAGTTAGCAAGTTAGCCATAATCGTTCATCTGGTAACGATATAGGACAGGTCACCACTGGCCCGTGGTTAAAGTTTCATGGGCCTGGGTCATACAGCAATATGCCAAGACTAGCGAAAGATAGATCTATTCTCGGTGGCCTGGATTATACGATGTACAGACAACTCGATTGCGCCGAGGAAACTTCGGCGTATTTTTTGCTTGTTATTCTTTAATACAGCCGTCTGTCACCGTCCATGCCATCACCACACTTATTAGGACTATCTGGAAATCAGGCACTGATAACTAAAAGACTTTTCAAGTTAAATAGAAATATGCAGAAAGACAACTGGGGGTTTTAAAGAAATTAGTCAGTTCTATTTGCGGTTATGCATCTGGCTTAATAGAACATTATGCATCTGATTTCTACGCACTGATAGCTAAGAAAGACTCTTCAGATTAAAAAATAAACAAGCAGTGAGATAAATGGAAATAGAATGCAAACAATGGGTTAGTTCTGTTGGTAGCTATGCATCTGGCAAGTTCTTGCGAACTCCAGATCAACAGGTAGGTGAGCCACTTGTATACCTGTCCTCTCGTTGCAAATTCCGTCTCCTTCAACCTGGAGAGCGTGTTTGCTCAGCAAAGACGTTTTATGGCTTATCGATTACAATTATGCGGATTTTCATATCGGCTGGGGGATTACTTTAGGGAATTACGAGGTCGGTTGTAAAAGAGTGGGTGTTATTGATTCTTTCAGAGTGTTGTTCGGGTAAATATAAAGCGTCATCAGAGATTTCCAGTTTGCATCATCAGTTATAATTTTTTTTTATTCATTATATATTATACATGAGTATATATATATATATATATATATATATATATATATATATATATATATATATATATATGTGTGTGTGTGTGTGTGTGTGTGTGTTTGTGTATACCATTACCTTTTTCATCTCCATGTTAGTGATTCATTAACAATGTTATTCATTAAATATATAAAAAGGCTCATCATAGGTTTCACTTTTGAATTATCATTTATGATTTTTGTATATTATATATCTATAGATAGATAGATAGATATAGAGTACATATATATAATATATATATATATATATATATATATATATATATGTATATATATATATATATATATATATATATATATATATATATATTATATATATATATATATATATATATATATATATGTGTGTGTGTGTGTGTGTGTGTGTGTGGCATTACCTTTTTTTTCTTATCTTGATTTTTATTCAAAGAAAATTCTGACGGAATTATAAGTTCACGCCCCACTTCTCCCTCTGTCTCTTAGTCTTTGCTCCACTCATCCCTCAACCTACCCCAATCCCCCAAACTTCCTCTCTCCTCCTCCTCCTCCCCTCCTCCTCCATTCCTTATCAAATGGTCTTCCTTAGGAGTCCTTTTCTTCCCTTATTCAGTCGGAAGCAGACGGGCCGGGGAGGGTAGAGGACAGTAGGGGAAGGAAGGAAGGGAAGGAGGGAGGGAGGGAGGGAAGGGGGTGAGGTAGGAAGGAAGGAAGGGGGCTGCATATACATAAATATATCTTTCCCTCCTTATTCTCCCTCCTCTCTTACAACTGGACGACCACTGACATGAACACTGACAGATTGCCACAAAACCCACCCTCCCCAAAAATGTGTAGAGAGGCAGGAAGAGCGAGCTTTTGTTGGGCCTCTATGATTGATATGATACTTGAAGTGGAATCTTATGTGAATGTGATTATTATTATTTTGATGATGTTGGACACAAGAGAGGAGGAGGAGGAGGAGGAGGAGGAGGAGGAGGAGGAAGAAGGGAATCTGTGTAACAAGAGGATACTGAGCTACTTTTTTGTTTTTCATAGCATGCTGCCAGCTCGAATCTCTCTCTCTCTCTCTCTCTCTCTCTCTCTCTCTCTCTCTCTCTCTCTCTTCATAGAGAACATGGTCTCTCCTTCTCTCCCTCCATAGAGAATATGGTCTCTCTCTCTCTCTCTCTCTCTCTCTCTCTCTCTCTCTCTCTCTCTCTCTCTCTCTCTCTCTCTCTCTCTCCATACAAGCATGGTCTCCTCCTCCTCTCTCTCCATAGAGAATATGGTGTCTCTCTCTCTCTCTCTCTCTCTCTCTCTCTCTCTCTCTCTCTCTCTCTCTCTCTCTCTCTCTCTCTCCATAGAAAATATGGGTAACTAGGGAAGGAAATGAGCTGCATATGATGAATGATAATGGAGATATTAGGTGTACATTATGCAATTTGGAATGCCATTACTGTAAAATACTTGATATTTTTTTCGCGTTGTCTATTACATTTCTTTTTTTTTTTTAGAATTGCTGTTTGTCAGTCAAAAATTCCTTTATATTACGTCTAAAAAAGGTGAAGAACTCATGACATGCACGTTGCTTATCACATAATGAGCAATAATAAATTGTCAAGCTCGAATATATTATATAATAATATATATATATATATATATATATATATATATATATATATATATATATATATATATATATATATATATATATATATATATATATATATATATATATATATATATATATATATATATATATATACTATAGGAAGACTTAAACTCGAATATTTTTGATTTTTCCACTATTCACTAAATCTTAACTCAAAATTAATGAAAAAAAATGTGAAGGCGTGGGATAGAGATAAATCATAAGAGTTTGTTATTCTTTTTAATAAGAAAAACGTTTTGGAAGATCGTGACCGTACCAACAGCGTTATGCAATATTAGAAAGTCTTTCTTAATTCTGCTGCATTTAGAGATTCCTGTTTGAATTAGATCTCCGAGGGACGGTCGTCACGGCATGATGGCTCTTGTATCCGGGCTTCATAATGGCGTTTCTTCTGTGGACAACAGTAAAATGCTTGTATTATTAGTATGAAACATCAGCTCAGTGCCGCATAGGAGAACGTTTTTTTTGTTAAGTGGGGCATTATTTTTTTTTGGGGGGGGAGGGGGTTTCCTTGCTTTATGCCAACATATCAGAGTCCTTCGCGAAATGGGAAATTTGCTGTTTCCCGCAGCTATATTTGTTTTTTTTTTCTGGGAATTTGTAATTTGGTGTACATATGCAAAGTAGAGCTGAGTCAAGTAAGTTTGTTTATTACCAAAGTTTTTATGTGCTTCCAAGTTAATATGTATGCTTCCGTACATGCATACATGCATTCATACACATATATGTGTGTGTGTGTGTTGTATGTATGTATGTATGTATATATATATATATATATATATATATATATATATATATATATATATATATATACATATGTGTGTGTGTGTGTGTGTGTGTGTGTGTGTGTGTGTGTGTATTAGCTCATCTGCATATAAATTGTGATTTATTTCAATCCTTATTTTAACTCATACATAGTTGTGATTCGTTGCATATGCTTTAAATTCATTACAGGAATATTTACTACCACTGTGTACGAGCTTCTGTGTAAAAATGCTGCAGATGCATAGTTGATTTCGGTGCAGTTTGTTGAAAATGAGCAAACCACAAACCTCATATTTTTACTTAATAGTTCATTGTATTGTATTAAGGAAAGGAATGAAATGGTTGGTTGACTGAGTAAGATACGATTTCATGTAAGATGTGACTCGACAATTTTAAAACTCAATAAAAATGCGATTTAGATTATGTAAGGAGGCTCAGGAAATCCTATGGGGGCTTGAAGTTTTTATTTTTACTCTGTTGTATTAAATCTCTCTAATAGTAGAAAGCGTACGAGCAGAATCTTTGGAAGTTTGGATACTAATCTTCTGCCGCCACAAAAGCAAATAACGATCCCTATGGCGTTTATTTCCAAGCAATGCCTTCGACACGGTAGTGCTTATCGTCGCTAAATTTTACCATGTGACCAACCAACGTCATGGCTCAAACCTATTGCTTTTGGGAATAAAGCTGCAGTTACCGATCCGCGTCTTTTTCGTTCTTCCCAATAGCTTCAAAACCACATTACTTGAAATCTTCAGATTTTGGCAACTACTCTTGTCCCCCCCACCTTTTTTTTAGAATGCGCACCATTAATTTAAATTTACAAATCCTGTTAGTGCATTTATGCACCTGCTGATTGAAACTCGCCGGATTTGGAATGAATGCATTTCGAGATGCTTAATTTATTTTGACGGAAACTCGCCCCACTGAGGAATAGCCATTGCCGTTAGATGTGGGTGGGAATGTGCCAGCACAAGCCGAAAGCCCTGGACCATTGCCTCGATGATCATGGTAGATGTGACACCAGGTTGCAGTATTGACTCTAAACCGGGGGTGCGAAGCCAGTTCCTAATAGGTGCGAGGATGTCTATGAATAATTGAAGCAAAATATATATTTTTATATACACATGTTATTTTTTCTGGAAAAAATAAAATGAAATAAAATAAAATAAATAATTAATAATAATAAAATAATAATAATAATAATAATAGTAATCACAATAACAACACAATCACAATCAATCACAATCACAATCACAATAGCAATAATAATAATAACATGTATAATAATAATAATTATTATTATTATTATTATTATTATTATTATTATTATTATTATTTTAGATTTTTCTTTAATTCAGCAATTCAGGGGGTGCGAGAACTGACTGCTGATTTGACAGGGGTGCATACGTTGGAAAAGGATAAGAACCACTGCTCTAAACCATCAGACATGCTAGGACACATATAATAATAATAATAATAATAATAATAATAATAATAATAATAATTAATAATATTATTATTAATAATAATATTATTATTATTATTATTATTAATATTATTATTATTATTATTATTTTATTTTTTTTTTAATTCAGCATTCATGGGTGCGACAGCTGATTGCTGATGTCACAGGGGTGCATACATTGGAAAAGGTTAAGAACCACTGCTCTAAACCATCAGACATGCTAAGACACATATATGTTTTCATTCTTGGCTTGTATTCTCTGTGTCTTTGCGAGGTGTAAAAATTTGCCGTTGTAACTTGCTCGCTGGTGTATTGTTTTCGTACGAAATGTGCATTTCGAGTGAATTTCATCTTTGTTTTTCTCAGTTTCTTGGTTGTTTTTCTCAGTAACAATTTAGCAGCTAGGTATATCAGCTTGCACACTTGTGCCTTCGAAGAATATATGTGTTTTCTGTTGAAATCGGCTCTTTCCTGTACTGAGTTTATAGGTAAGAATCTCAAACGTTTTGCGGTCACCCTGAAAGAGAATAGCTGCATATCGAAAATTGGGGAGCTGGAAACAAAATCGTGGAAAAAGAGAATTTTCCAAGTTTTATCCAAAGAGATGTATTGGAAATTTTCCCCTGGTGGAAAAAAAAAAGAAAGACAAAGAAAAAGAAAAGTTTTCGTTGCAGCCATTTGTTCGTTAAGGCCTGGATTCTGCATACAATCCAGTGTAATAAAATTTTTGTATTTTTTTTTTCCGTTTATTCAGTCTCTGATTTATAATTCGAGGCAAGACTCTAAGGGATGTTATCTATCTATGCTTTGGTGTTAGTGCTTACTGATGAAGTTTTTCCTGTCACGTTTATGAATGTTTATCAGATCTCTGTATTTCTTGATTTTAACACTGCATGCTGAGGTTAAATCGGAAATGTTCTGATGTTTGAGCTTTCTGCTTAGTTACGACATCAAAGGAAGGCAAAACGAGAGAAAGTGAGATAAAATGAAGCGGCTAGACCTTCTTGCAAGTTTTGCGCGTTTTTATTTATTTTTTTTATTATGCAGGATCTAGCTTTATCATTTCAGGCTGTTCTTTTCATATTCGTCTCGTTATTATTATCAAACCTCAAAAAGCACCTTTCGATTTTTTACAATTTTCTTTGTTTTATTTTCTTTGTAAAACATTGAATTTGAATGTGTAATGTTAAAAAGATGTTCCAGAGGTCTTTGTGACTTCATATTAAAGGTACATTTATTAGATCATTGCAGACCAGTCTATAATAATATTAATAATAATAATAATAATAATAATAATAATTATTATTATTAATACTAATAATAATAATTTATTATTATTATTATTATTATTATTATTATTATTATTATTATTATTATTATTATTATTATTATTATTATTATTATTATTATTATTATTATTATTTATCTGCACGATCAAACACATTGAAAAAGCCAAAACCACCTCTTTTTGGTTAAGCAAACCTCCATACAATATAATGCCAAAAACGCGAAAACTTTAATGGCAACCTATGTTTGTCTTCATTTGGCAAGTTGTAAAACTTCGGATGAAGTTTGTATTTGGATACGAACAAAATTGTGTCTGTATTTATTTGTTTATGGTTGAATTGACATATTTAACAACTGCTGCATTTGAGCAGCTTCGTATTTCACCTTGACTTTGAATGATCCCCATTCCTCATTTTGATTCAAACTTTAGGACCCAAACCCGTAGAGGGTGGGGAGGTAGTGCCGTCGGTGCACCTCGAGCGTGCACTGCAGGCATTATTACAGGTTCTTTGCAGCGTGCCCTTCGGCCCTAGCTGCAACCCCTTCGATTTCTTTTTACTCGTACCTCCATTCATTATTTTCTTTCTTCAATCTTACTTTCCACCCGCTCCTAATAATTGATTCATAATGCAACTGCGAGGTTTTCCTCCTGTTACACTTTTCAAACTTTTTACTGTCAATTTCGGTTTCAGCGCTGAATGACCTCATAGGTCCCAGTGCTTGTCCTTTGGCCTAAATTCTATATGGAATTCAATTCAATTTTAGGACCCAAAACTAGGAGCCGATGTTTTGAGGAAAGCATTTGCAAAAAGAGCAGACGAGATTAGTGCACCCCCCAACTCCAGAAGAAGAAAATTATATGAAAAGGAGAAATTATTTACCTTTCGACAACTTTCAAAGACTTGGGAGATGTGATTTTTTTTTCCTTATGAAAGCCATTTCCTCTTAGGCCTAATGGTAATGCATATTTAATGTATTCTAAATTTACTTCCAAAGTTAAAAAGCGAAAGCCAAAACTTGAGGTACTTTTACAGGACAATATTCCAGTCGTGATTAACAAATCCCTTGAGAACACTGGAATATTCAATGAAAGTTTCTCTAGCCTAAAAAGGACTCTCTTGTTATAAACGTTCGTTTTTCTTGTTTCCCTATCTCTCTCTCTCGCTCTCTCTCTCTCTCTCTCTCTCTCTCTCTCTCTCTCTCTCTCTCTCTCTCTCTCTCTCTCTCATACACATACACACACACACACACAGGTACATATATACGTTGATCTATCATATGATGTCGTAATATGTGGCTTAGTCTTGTGGAGAGAATGAAGCTCCATAGTTTGGTGAAAATATTATATATTAGTAGAGAAAGAGTAGATATAGAGATATATATATATATATATATATATATATATATATATATATATATATATATATATACTCTATATATATATAGTATGACATCCACAAGCATGTTTGTGAAAATAGAGTTCACTCTAATTTTATTGAATACCAAATGTTTGGTATTTTGAACTACTATTGAAATACTATTTTGTTAACTGTAGATGTTTAATAAATTTATCGAAATTAATGAGACATTTCTGCTACGTATTCTAAACGTATGTCCAAAGCTCTGTTTCGACCTAAAAGTTTGGCATTAAGGAGTGTGATGTTAAGGAGGACATATGCATAGTAAGGACCTAGCTAAAAGACAAAAATGTAGTTATTCTTTAAGTTTGTATCCGTTTAGGAAATACGATAGATTTTATATTTACTTTCTCAAGTGTTGGTGGCTGTATCTAGGTCTTTTAAACCACCACTGGGTGCTTGGGATAGAAAGAAGCCCAGCTTCACGAATTGCTGTAAAGGACTGCTGATATTTAATTTTGATTTAGCTTGTTCATTGTGATTATATTCTTATATTTACTCACTCACACACACACACGTATATATATATATATATATATATATATAGATAGATATATATATATATATATATATATATATATATATATATATATGTATATATATATTATATATATATATATATATATATAATATATATATGTATATGTGTGTGTGTATGAATGCATGTATATATGTGTATATGTAAGCTCATATACAAGCACATATATATCTATATATACATATAGATAGATAGATATATTATGCATTAAACTATAAACCTTATTTTAATTTGATTATTCAGTCGCGCTATTGAATCTTTATAGTGGGATTTTCCTCCTTTACAAACTTGTGACAGGTTTAATACAATTACCCGTATAATAAACATTAGTTAATCATTTTTTTACTGTGTTTAATTTTTTCTTGGTCTTTCTCGTTACACTGATTACACATACGCAATTAGTTTCTTTTCCTCGTTTGAACTGCTGTTTAATCCTTCTAAGTGGTTACCGGATAATTGTCATCAGATAAATATCTAGCATTCACGTGTCATTGTCAAGAATAATGTCCTCCCTCGAGTTTCATTTTCCTTTAAAAAATTATATTGTCATGATTATAATTTTCCAAAGCTTCTCAGTTGACTCTTTTGGTCTTTAGGTAAGGTTCATTATAATTTCATAAGCCTGGAAATTAGGGCAAAGTTTCTGTTTTCGATGAAATTGACAACTGAGTTATGATTATAATTGAGGTGAATTTTATTCTTAATCAAGTTTTTTGTAACCAGTTCAAAAGACCACAAATCTTTTAGGGATTTTTTGGACACTGAATCAACGGGCTTCTGAACTTATATTGTTTTGCCCTTATGCTTAGATATAGATTCCATTTATATGAAAGGGCTTTTGTTCATATTTAGATTTATGTCTAGGTGCTATGATGGGCAAATATAAACAAAACCCTGTAGGAAAACTACTTTTCATATATTTGTCTTTGAAGAAACGTATAGCCAGAGGCCTAATCAGCTTTTCTCCGCTTATTATCAAAAGGCCAACGTTGCAGGACCAAATACCATTTTCAGTACAAGAAAAGACAAAAAAAAAAAAGAAAAAGAATCGTGAGACAGTGACATAAAAGAATAATCTTATAATACAGTTGTTAGGGCGTACAAACAAGAGAAGTCAGGGCTTCAAAGTTCATACAGTTGACAGAGTAAAATATTCACGCAATTAGACTAAAACAACGACTGTCAAGATTTGTGATGAGAAACTTAAGCTAAGTTTTTGGACATAGAAACATGTGGTAAAGAAGCTAGGCTAAGACATTGAACATAAAAATTTGTAATGTAGAAACTAGGGTAAGACATTGAACATACCAACATGTGATGAGGAAGCTCGGGTAAGACATTGAACATGAAAATTTGCAATGTAGAAGCTAGGGTAAGACATTGAACATACCAACATGTGATGAAGAAGCTAGGGTAAGACATTGAACATGAATATTTGTAATGTAGAAGCTAGGGTAAGACATTGAACATACCAACATGTGATGAAGAAGCTAGGGTAAGACATTGAACATACCAACATGTGATGAAGAAGCTAGGGTCAGACATTTAACATAGAAATTTGTAATGTAGAAGCTAGGCTGAGACATTGAACATACCAACATGTGATGAAGAGGCTAGGGTAAGACATTGAACATAAAACTTTGTAATGTAGAAGCTAGGTTAAGACATTGAACATACCAATATGTGATGAAGAAACTAGGGTAAGACATTGAACATAAAAATTTGTAATGTAGAAGCTAGGGTAAGACATTGAACATACCAACATGTGATGAAGAAGCTAGGGTAAGACATTGAACATGAAAATTTGCGATGAAGAAGCTAGGCCAAGACATTGAATATAAAAACATGTGATAAACTAGGGTAAAACATGGAACATACAAACATGTCATGAAGAAGCTAGGGTAATACATTCAACATAAAAATTTGCGCTGAAGAAACTATGCTGATCATTGAACATAAAAGCCTGTGATGAAGACGCTACGCTAAGACATTTAAAATAAAAACATTTGGTGAGGAAGCTAAGCAGAGAAATTAAACATAAAGACTTGCGGTGAAGCTAGGCTAAGACGTTAAACATAAAAACAAAGTGAGTCAGTGAGACTATTAAAGTAAACCTAAAACTGATGCACAGATATAAAGCATTAAAAACCCTAGAAGCAGAAGAGCTCTTACCATCTCCAATGAAAGCAGGAGGTATACTGATCGATACGACACGATGAAATACAAAGAAAATTTCGGTTTAGGCTAATTTCAATAGAACAGAGGTAATGGAACTATTGGGGTAAGGGCTATGTTGTTTAATAAACATGGATTCTAAAAGCAGTAAAGAATGTTTATTTGGGGACTGTGCAAGGGTCTTGAATTCTTTGTACTAAATTTTATATTTACATTTAAAACAGTGGGACCTGATGGTAGTAGTAGATCTTTCGTTACCATTTAAAGGGTGACCAGTTTCGTTCATTTTTATTTCCTTATAACTCAAAACGTTTTGAGACCAAGGGAGAATTTTTTATTGTTATGGATAATTTTTTTGTTGCAGATTTAATGTTCTTTGTCGATCCAGGAAATTTGAGAATTATAGAAAGGAAAAATTTCATATGATTTCTTACATGTCAGTCTACTATTCTCCTTCATATCTTTTAAAGGTGTGTACTTTTTTTGTTATTTATTCTTCTCCTCTTCCTGTCTCCTACCCACTACATGTATTCTGTTCGGTAATTCTTTCTTGTCCCATTCCTCTTCTTTTATTTATTTTTTTCAGGCGCTTGCTATTCTCCCCTTCTCCGAGTCTCCTATTCGAGTCTCTCTCACTCTCTCTGTCTCCCTCCCCCTCTCCCTCTCTGTCTCTCTCTCTCCCTCTCCCTCAGGGAAGTATCGTGAAAAAAAACTTGGAGGGGTTTTTTCTTACAATCTGATAAATCCTTTTATTCTCTCCTCGAAATAATTGAACTGAACTACTGTAAAATTTCGCTCTGCCTTGCAATGTGCCAGGCAGTTACAGGGCGCTTAATTTTTTTTTCTTCCTTTTCGTTATATATCCTTTTGTGACTAAAATGTAGCGTTGGTGATTTAGTACAGAGAGGGGAATAATTAATATTTTGACAAGGGTAAAAATGTATTGAATGGTCATAGGCAACCAGTTTACTATATATATATATATATATATATATATATATATATATATATATATATGTGTGTGTGTGTGTGTGTGTGTGTGTGTAAAATAAATAAATAAATATATATATATATATATATATATATATATATATATATATATATATATATATATATAATATTTTGAACATATATTGGGTGTACTTTACGGTAATTTATTGACAAGGATAAAAAAGCATAGAATGATCGCAATCAACCAGTTTACTGACAATATTTTGTTGTTGTGCACATTAAGTTATACAGGTTTTCAGTTGTAATTGGATTTTACTGAAAGAATTTAGATAAGGCATCCATATTGAAACAGTACTTTCCTAACTACTTCGAGGTACATTACCTTTTTGTTCCTAGAGGCACGGTAAGATATTGCGTATGCATGAACATTGTAAATACTTGTGCGTCCTATCCTTTGCGTTAACTCTTCAACACTTCTATTGAGATGTGAATGAATTTACGAATGCTGAGTACAACATTCAAGGATAAAAACATTTGGTAACTTTTATGAAATACATCGTCAGCGTTATATGAGGACGTATAAGGACGTGCACTAATTAAAAATCATTTTTTCTTTGGTTTTTGTATATATATTTTTTATGTCTTAAAGGACAGATAATCGGATCAACTAGTTCACTCGAAATCTGGGATATACTGAAACTGGCAATGTCTATTTTCTGTTAGGCCTATAAGTATTTTTTAAACTGGTACTTATGATAAGTGCTTCTTAGATGATACTTGCATTTTTAATGTCTTTTAAGACACAACAATAGAGAGAGAGAGAGAGAGAGAGAGAGAGAGAGAGAGAGAGAGAGAGAGAGAGAGAGAGTACGCATATATATATATATATACACACACACATATTTGTTTTTATTTTCTAATAAATATGTCATTGTTATAAGGTAAATGAAATTTTACATTACAAAAATCATCCATGAATTTGGAAAACATTTCAGTCCGGGTACTTAGAGCTGCATTTAACGAATTTCCCATCTCTTTTTTTTTTCCAGGTCGGTGTTCGTGGGTGTAGCGAATTGTAAAGCAATCATCACGGGGTAGAGTGAGTTATTTGCATGTTTCACAAAAAAAAAAGTATTTAACATGGGAGAGTACTCATGCATTACATATTTAACTGCTACATAATACGTACCGCGGTCTTTTTCATAAGAAGGGCTGCTAAAGTATTTGGGGTCGTTTGTTCAGTAAATATTTATCCCAGTTACTTGTACTTAACGAGTAGTTAAGGTATAAACCCGGCAGTAAGTCGAGTGACCCTGAAGTCGTGCTTGTGAGGGAAGAATATATATATATATATATATATATATATATATATATATATATATATATATATATATATATATATATATATATATATATATATATATATATATATATATATATATATATATATATTTATACTGAGCCTGGGAATATTAAGCACCGATTAACCTTCATTGTACCAAGAGTGATCATTAGATTAGCTATGTGCGAACCCATATACATACCTTTATATTATTGTGAGTTTATGTAGGTTTTGCAAAGGCAAAACAGGCTCTTGGAGGCTATAACTGTAACCCCCCTAACCACCCAACCCTTCAGGGAAAAATTATCAATGTCTTCCCTGACCATTAGTGTAGCAAAGTTCAAGTAGAATGCTTTTTATTGTCATTATTATTATTATTATCATCGTATCTCTACCTCGTTATTTACCTGGCTATCACGATAACTTAGACGTTCGTCAATAGGTTAGATCTTGGAGGGATATATTCCTTTCTCACCTGTCTACAGAATGACAGTTATCGTACCTCCGCATCCCAGAATGAGGTCTGATCAGTGTTGACGTTCGAATGATCACTTCACATTTTCAGAGTTCTTAGTTTCATCTATTGCTTGTCTCCTTGGATGAACATTATTATTATTATTATTATTATTATTATTATTATTATTATTATTATTATTATTATTATTATTATTATTATTATTAAACTGGATGGCTGCATCATTTGAGTTAATTTTGCATCTAGTCTTCTCAATTTTCCCTATAATTCTTTACTCTTTCACGTTTACATTGGACAGTAATTGACCGTTGTTCATATTTCGGTAAGGAGAAATACATTGGCCAATTATTGTCCAATATTAACGTGGAAGAGAAAAGAATTATAAGGAAAGCTGAAGAAGACCCAATATAAAATTAGCTCAAATGATGCAGCCATCCCATTTAACAGGACTTAATAAAGAGAGGGTCTATTATTATTATTATTATTATTATTATTATTATTATTATTATTATGCCCTTTTGTTTTACTGTTGCAGCAATGTGAAGTCCTCAAGAACTCAGCTTTATTTATTCATAACTATCAATGAAGAAATTCAAAATATATTTAATTTACCGAGTACTGAGTTATTACTAGGTTTTTCAGCTCTTAAAAAATTACTTTGGTGAAAAAGAGATGAATAATAGTATCCCTTTAAACAACATAATGTCCATACCCTGTCTTATAAATTGTTGCATTATAGACTATCAATGTAAGAAATCTATCAGTCGAAGTCACGGTCACTGGAATGAAGTAAACTCTACGTCCGCGTATAACCTAGTATTTTTTCTGTTTTCTAATTATTATTGAAACGTTATCCACTGAAAACCTTTAAATCCAAAACAGAAAATGACATTAGCAAGAATTGGTTTCTACACTAATATAAATAATGTTTCTGCCAGTTTGAATGTACGTAGATTCATCCATTCACGCAAAGATACAATTACCGAACTTCTGTGAATAGTGACGCATGATGAAAGGATTATACTATCAATGTTATATATATATATATATATATATATATATATATATATATATATATATATATATATATATATATATATATATATATATATATATATATATATATATATACATATAAGTATATGTATATGTATATATATATGTATGTATATATGTAAATATATATAATTATATACATAGATAGATATATGTATGTACATACATACATACACGGTGGTATGTATGTATAATGATCTGCTCATATCACAATTTTTCCAACTAGCTCCCAGTTAGAGACAGCGTTTGCAAGGATATTTATTCTTTGTGGTTTAGTTCGGTTCGCGATGAGAGAAATTATTTTCGCTCTCCCCTCTCCCTCCCCTCCCCCCTCCCCACTTGTCATGGTGTCCTAATTTAATCCATCTGGTGGTACGCTGTTCCCTTTTCAAGTATTCATGACTACACACGACGTCCTGAAGGGTTTTAGTTAGTCTCGTAACTTTGCCACCATTAAAAATGAAGTCGATGTAAATTCGGAAAATGGTACCATACTGATAAGTTCGGCTCTCTCTCTCTCTCTCTCTCTCTCTCTCTCTCTCTCTCTCTCTCTCTCTCTCTCTCTCTCTGCACGCTCGGCCTGCAACAGAATTTTCAACAAAGCATTTAGAATTACTTTTCAGCGTTGGAAAAAATATTTAGAACCGGTCCGACCGTTTTTTCCCTTGCGAATAAAATAAAGCTTTGTGATTTAAATTATGAGTTAGCATATAGAAAATGAATTTGTTCTAATTGTTTTTCTTCGCCCGCGTAGAGTTACATTTACGGCTTTGTATGGTTTATAGTTTTTAGGTGTCTTTCTCTGTAAACGGAGGAGATGATAGATAAAACGAAGCCAGAAAAGGTTTTTAGCATACTTACTACTGATCCCTCTATTGCATGGTAGATTACATATTATGTACATGCGAAATATAATTTTAAGCCGCCGTGAAGATTTTTATAAGTTTCTCTCTAATTTTTCGCTAACATCTTATAGCAAAGCTTTTAAATAAATAAATAGATAGATAGATGGATAGATAGATAGACAGATAAATAAATATGTGTATATTTATAAAATAAACATATATATATGTGTGTGTATATTTATAAAAATAAACACGTGTATGTATATATATATTATATATATATATATATATATATATATATATATATATATATATATATATATATATATATATATATATATATATATATGTTATAGTTATGCAGTAATATATATAATGTGTGTGTGTGTGAATATGATGTACGCTCATACATACATGCTTACATGCATACATACATACATATACGAAAGCACGACGACAAGCACACGAGCAGACACATCGTGCAGCGTTTTTCCTGCTTTAATAGAGACGAGCCATGTATTGTCCCTTCTGCCTTATCTCCTGCGTGTAATATCTCAGCCCTGGATGCCGGGGTCTTTATCTTAGCAAATATGAAGCCAGCATCCTCATATTTTGGCACGGGGATGGAGTGCTTTGGCCGTCCCCGACAAATTTCCCCTTCCCTCGAATGGGTCTTCATCAAGAGGGGAAAATCTCTGTGGTGAGTTAGATGCTCCGCCGATTTGTATTCTAATCGGGCAAATTTAAGGCAGTGCTGATAATGCATTATTTTTGTTAATACCGTAAATTGGTTGGTAACTCATAAAGAGTCGACATTTTATTCGGTTGGTTTATATCTGGTCCGCTGGTATAGTGGTTAGCGTCGTGGCATACCACTCAGATGTCCGGTGAGGCTGAAACCAACATTCTTTGGAAGCTTGAATTTCAAGTCAATGATCCCTGTGTACTTGGAAGCTTGAATTTCAAGTCAGTGGCCCCTGTATGCTTCGAAGTTTGAATAAAGCAATGGCCCCTGTGTGCTTGTTCCATGTGAATAAGTTTCATTTACTGAAATAATAATAATAATAATAATAATAATAATAATAATAATAATAATAATAATAATAATATCTATGGAACGCCAAGGGAGCGATATGCGGCGTTTTGTTATTTATTTAGCAGCATATCATATCCCGGGTAAATACTAACCTGAATTTATGAAAAATTGAGTTAATGAATTTGTAAATGAATAAAACCTTACTACATTCATATACAATTTGAAGGCATTGTTCCATTTGCACTTGGTTGCGACAACGATAGTCAGATAACTGTCAGGTATCTAATTTACTGCAAGAGCCCGCAGACGCACTATGGATTTTTCACTTATTTGCTTTATATATATATATATATATATATATATATATATATATATATATATATATATATATATATATATATATATATATATATATATATACTATATATATATATATATATATTATGTATGTATATGTATATTATAATTTATGTCTAGGTGTGTATGTGTATAATTATGTGGGTGTGTTATAATTCCTTTGTATAATTATTTTTAGTGCTCTTGTAAGTTTTAGTTATTTAATGGCAATTGGGCAAAAACAACAACATTTATATTTTCCATGGCTAAAACAGCTTGATGATTGTACTCATAAAGTCCAGCATCGAGTGTGATAACTTGTATTTAATATGAAAGAACGTTTATTGGTAAGGTGTTCCGAAGTGGTGAAGAGAGTGGTAACTCGCTGAGAGCGTAATTTTATCTTTTTAATTCTTTTAGGGAGAGAGTTTAACTTATCGTTCAGTCTCCATTTAGTTTGCTGAATGTGATTTCAACTGGTACTATCAATGCTTTGAGTAGATCCTTGGAGTGGACAACTAAGAAATGTATGACGATTTAGAATAAATTCACAGAGTAATAGGGAATATCAGGTTAAGGAAAGTGTAAACAAAACGTTTTCTTGTCATGGAATTGAGACAATATTCACCAGCGGATTTCCGGCGAAACCTGTACAGGATAAGAGTCTCGTCTCCTTTTATTTTTTCCCTCCATCAGTTTTTGCCTTGACATTAGTTGATAGAAAATGTAGCCTCTTAATTCACTTATTGGCAATCCTTTCACAACCATCTGGCATATTGCAAATTTCGTGACGAATTTAGCTGTTTGAGGAACTGATGATATTTTGGATTATTTTAATTTCCCCCTTCCACCTTTGGCCTTGTCTCGCTCTCACCCTCTTTCAGTGGAATGTAATTTCATTGACTCTCTCCTACAAAGTGTCGACCACGCAAAATCAATAAGCGTTGATTAGATGACGTATGATGATTTTAGGGTTGCTTTAGAAAAAGTCACTGGATCAAGGGTCACTTTGGATCAAGGATCATTTTTTAGTTTTCTGTAAAAGAAAACTATTGTGCCGGCTTTGTCTGTCCGTCCACCCTCAGATCTTAAAAAGTACCGAGGCTAGGGGGCTGCAAATTAGTGTGTTGATTATCCACCCTCCAATCATCAAACACCAAATTGCAACCCTCTAGCCTCAGTAGTTTTTATTTTATTGAAGGTTAAAGTTAGCCATAAACGTACTTCTGGGACCGCTATAGGTACGAACAACACAGGCCACCATAGGACAGTGGCTGAATTTCATGGGCCATGGCTGAGGACACCACCGGGCCGTGGCTTAGTTCCATCGGCCGCGGCTAAGAGTTCCATGGATTGTGGTTCGGTGCATTTTTTACTTGTTTTTCTTGAGCACATTTTGTAGCCAAGGTGTAATTCCTGCATAACTGCGCAAATTACAAAGAATTATGTAGTAGACTGACCGCATCTCGAACTTTCCGTTGAACAGAATGGATCAAGGATCAATTTTTTCCATTGCGTTCCTTTTTTTGCTAAAGATACAATTTCTACATAACTACATAAATTAGACAAAAGTTATGTAGTAGACTGAACGCAGCTCAAACTTTCTGTTGAACGGAATGAAATTGTTTTTATCAACCTAAAAAAAAACTTCTATTTCTGAATTGTTATTATTATCCCGTAGAAACTTCATAGTGGAATTGTTATCAACTCACTTCTATTTCGAATTGTTATTATATTATCCTGCAGGAAAATCCTTACAGTGGAATTGTTATCAACCTACAAAACTTCATGGTTTTAACACACCATTTGTTGGATTAAGGGAATACCGAACTTTGGATGTTACAGGACAATTTTTCCTATTTTATTTGACCGAAATAAAAACCCTCATTGCGATAGGTTGCTTGTAATGAATTACAATGAGAGGCAGAATTATTCATTATTTCTTTTCATCTACCACCCTTGGCAATGCGTCTATACATTCCTGTAAACTGAAGGAATGCTCTTGCTTGTCAAATAACACTTCTCTATTTTTTGCACGGGAAAGGGATTATGAATTATCTTCAATTCTGAAACCAGAATTGAATTTCTTCTGCTGTCTAGGGCATGCAAAGTAATCGTTTGGGAAAGCTATATTAAAAATTATCTCTTTTTACGCTTGAATGTAATTTCCGAGTTGTTTTTGTTTCGAAGATTGTGACTCTCTCTCTCTCTCTCTCTCTCTCTCTCTCTCTCTCTCTCTCTCTCCAAGGTATGTAATAAAAATTCTCTTTTTTGCTTAAATGTAATTTGTAGAACTTCTTTTTTTCTTGTTTCAGAAGTCTCTCTCTCTCTCTCGCTCTCTCTCTCTCTCTCTCTCTCTCTAAAGATATAATAAAACTTCTCCTTTTGCTTAAATGTGATCTCTAAGCCTTTTGTTTTCTTGTTTCGAAGCCTCTCTCTCTCTCTCTCTCTCTCTCTCTCTCTCTCTCTCTCTCTCTCTCTCTTTAAGGTATAACATAAATTCTCTTCTTGCTTAAATGTAATTTCTAAGCCTTTTTTCTTGTTTCGAAGCTTCTCTCTCTCTCTCTCTCTCTCTCTCTCTCTCTCTCTCTCTCTCTCTCTTTAAGGTATAATAAAAAAAAATTCTCTTTTTGCTTAGATGTAATTTCTAAGCCTTGTTTACTCTCTCTCTCTCTCTCTCTCTCTCTCTCTCTCTCTCTCTGAAAATCTCACCTCAGATACCAATTGAGAGGTTGACGTTACACTATACATTACAGTATCTTTGTTAAATTAATTGACTTGTCATTTCCCTTGACAGATGTGCCATTGTGTCTTGAAATGGGAAGAAGGGACAGACGAAAATGAGGGTCCAATGTCACCCTCTGGATTCTTTTTCGCGTTTCTTTTCCCGTTTTGATCTCAATAGCATAAAGACCCCTCTCTTAGCGATCCCAGGGGTATTTTGTCTATGTATGTATGCTGCATATACGTTTGTGTTCCGTATGTGCATTATGTATATCAACTTTTTTTTTTTTTTTTCCTATTTCTCTTTTTAAAGAAGAGGCAGTCGACGTGAGAGTCACAGCATGGGAGATAAGATAAGACTCCGGAGCCTTCAGCGAGATAAAGTAACGGGACTATCTATCCATTTGAATAAGTCGCGCGAAAAACGTGCTAACCCTCCGAAGTCCGGGAAGGGGGATTTTGTGACCTTTCCAATAAGCATTTTTGAATCTTAAAGCAACAGCCGAGTTGTTTCTTTCGGTCCGGAAGGGCGGCCATAAGGATGAATGTCAAGTGGCCTTCACGTGGTGCGAGGAGACTTATCGTACATCGTTGTTTACTATTGTCATGCTCCCCACCCCACCCTACCCCCACCCCCACCCGGCCACCTTCCTCCGATGGCCCTCCGCCGCAGCCCGGAGAAGTCTTTTTTCCCGAAGAGGAGGTGGAATCACTTAAGAGTGTAATTCGTAGAAAAGAAAGGAACGCCGCTCTTGTTTTCACATTGAGACGACGACGTCTCTCATCTCTGACTTCCCGATGTCTCTCATGCACTCACATCAATTGTTTGAGGGTGTACATTTTTATCGAGGGGAAACGGAACCAATCGTGTTTGTTCTCAAGCAAGGAAATTGTAATGGCTGTTGTTTTCTTTGAATAGACTGCTTGAGGGGAAAGAGGGGAGGGCGAGGGAGGGTGGGGGGACGAAAAAGTGTCTGGGGATTTGCCGGGGAGGAACGGGAGTGGGGCAGAGACGTATCTCTTGAGTGGGGGAATAGGAGAAGTTTTTGGAGAGAAAGAGAAAAGTAGAATCGTGTGTCTTGGCCAATGGCAGAGGCTGACGGTGACACACGGCTTCATTTACCGAGACAAGAAGGAAGGACGACCAGGGGATAAGCGTTTAACTACTTGATTTGCATAAGAAAATTACCCTCTTCATTTCTTTTATCACATTAAGCCTTGCCGGAATCCTTTCCAGGATTTTAATGTAGTTTGTGCGAAGCATTTTCGTTCGCTAAATGTTCCTGATATTTGCCGCTGCCTGCATTTTACAATCGACCACAACCCTCCGTCTGACTCCCTCGCCTTTTGCTAATGCCTTCTGTCCTCATCCCACGCGTTTTAATTTAGTTCACGCTCGAGTCATTTGTCTTATTAGAAATGACGGGGGGACAATTTGTTGATGTTCGCAAGTCTGCTCTTCATAATTTGTGATATATTGACTTATTAATGAAGCTAAATAGAGATGTAATTTGTGTTGTAGTTGTAATTGATATTTTTACAGTTTTCCAAATAGGGATGGGCCTTCTTATGGTACCAAATCAGTGCATTTTAGAGCTGTTTTTGTTCTAGTATTGTCTGAAGGTTAGAAATATTCCGCTTGCTCCAATTCCATCTTGGCTGAAACTGAAACCTTTTGATGATCTTTCTTGTAGGATTAACAAAAGTGACGTATCATATCAATAATTTTGTCCTGTAAGGCGACAAAGACTCAAGATAAGGTTACTGTGTTTTGTACATGATTAGGTCTTTTCGATACTCCGACGATGATTACGTCTTTCTCGCCTTTTGCCTTGCATGATTAATAATATTGTTTATCTGCCGTCGTTATCCACATGACGGGTTTTTATAATAGTAGCTCTTTCATATTTTTTTCTTTTTTATTCTTTGGTTAACTAGGTCGACAAAGGTTTTCAGACTATATGGCACCATTTAAGACGGTAGTAATTTTTTTAAAAAATGCAGCTCACTATTTTGATTGAATGAACAAAAAAAAAAATGTAAACTTTGAGCACATCTTGAAATGCCGGTGAATTATTTTTCATTAAAAGCCACAGCCCTCAGCTTATGTACGCATGCCAAAATGGCGGGGGCGGTGGTTGTCTGGATTACGCTCTAGCCCAAAGAGAGACAATAAAGAAATTAGGAAAATAAGGTAGGGACATGTAAAAATCTTTTGTATTAACATATTTACGAAAATAACAGATCGAAAGAAATTTACTTTGTATACGCTGCAAGCCTTAAATGTATAATAAAAAACTGATTTACTTAAAATAATTCCTTTCATGATCTGCAACCAACAGACATTTTTATACGCCTGTATCATGATATTAATTGATTCCAGATTTCTGGATGTACAGTGGCATCCATTTTTCTTTACCTGTATTATTTTCTGGGGTGTTCACGCGGGTCGATAATTTATTGGCTGGCATTCGTGTCTCCTTAGACTGTATTTTCCACAGTGCTGTGGGATGTCAGAGACTTTTGGCGTGGGTAAATCAAGGGAGATCGGGATCGACCTTTCCTAAACTACTAAAGTCAGAAGTGTCCGGAAACACTTATAAAGACATGTGCCTCTTTTACACTGGTATTTTATTTTGTATATGTAGCCATCTACCACAGAGGTATGAATGATCTAATATATATATATATATATATATATATATATATATATATATATATATATATATATATATATATATATATATATATATATATATGTGTGTGTGTGTGTGTGTGTGTGTGTGTGTGACTGCTCTCTCTCTCTCTCTCTCTCTCTCTCTCTCTCTCTCTCTCTCTCTCTCTCTCTCTCTCTCTCTCTCTCTCTCATATACAGTTCCCCATTACTAATGTCTTAAAGTACTGGGTAATTTTTTTCCAATTTCCTGTGCTGAAAATAAAATATTCTTCATGCACATACTGACAAGTAGCCTAACTTACGAATAGGCATTCATACTTATATTTAAATGTAAAGTGCAGAATATCTTCCAGTCTTGCTCAGCCTAGTCAGGTTTTTTTTTTCATTCCGGCATTTTCCTTCCAGTGCCTTTGGAGGATAGGCTGAAGGGTTTGAAAAGGGTTGAGGGTTTTACAAGGGGGACTGGGGTCGGGAGGTGGCGGGGGAGGGAGGGAGGGAGGTAGTTAAAAGTGACAGTTTGGGGGAAGGAGGGCTGGATGGAGGAGGCTAACAAAGAGAAACTGGTGGAAATGATTTGATGCATTTCCAATGAATATTGGGAGCTGCATACAAAGTGTGAACCAATCCTGCTTGATACTTTTTTTTCCTCTCTCTCTCTCTCTCTCTCTCTCTCTCTCTCTCTCTCTCTCTCTCTCTCTCTCTCTCTCTTTTGAGCATTTCCAGGTGTGTGCGCCGGCACATTTCCATATGGACGGCCGACCTTTAAATATTTTGCTTCTTGTTTCATTGCTTGTTATAAGCGCCGAACATTTGCATGGTGCAATACGGTCGCATCTGCATAATCGCTTACACACGCGGGCTGACGTAAGCGTGCACGCTTTCTTTCTTTTTTTTTCAGCATCCAGACAGGGTAACAACAACCGGGCGTATTACACGTGATTCGCTGAATAAATATTGAAGCAAAAAAAGATGAATAAAAAGGGAAAGAAAATAGGGAGGAAGGAGGTGGTGGCCCCTTGCTTGCGTAGTAGAGTGGATAGAGCGATGGACACAACAGCCCTCAAAGGAATCCATTTGCGTTTTCCAAGTGCTGCTTAAAAATGAATGAATATGGAATGATTGTGTTCGAATACATTAGCTTACAGTTGCATTTAAAACCCCTATATCTCTTGCTCCCTCTCCCTCTCTCTCTCTCTCTCTCTCACCCTCTCGCTTACTCACTCTCTCTCTCTCTCTCTCTCTCTCTCTCTCTCTCTCTCTCTCTCTCTCTCTCACTATCACCAACCACAGGGAGCAAGGAAATTTCCATACGAAAATAGCATCACAAAGTTGAAACGAGGTCGATGGAGGGCGTCCTTTTCCTCCTCCTTCCTCCCCTCCTCCTCCTCCCCTGTTATCCAGTGACCCTTTAACCCTCCCCCGTTTCCCCTCATTTCCCCTTCCCTCCATCAGGGGAACACGGCCGGAGGTGACAATCGGAGGCACATCTGATTGGAATTTTACGACCCAAAGGCTATAAATATGCCAACTTGCGCTGCCCCCTTCCCCATCCTCCCCTTCCACTTCCCCTTCACCTACTCCTTTCACCCCACACCCACCCCCCCTTCACCACCACCACCACCTCTATTTCAGCAGAGCCAACCCCAAACTTCAAACATCACCAGAGCAAATCTAACTTCTCAGTTTTCCTCTTAACCTTTTATCTCTCGCGGCCATCTACGTTATATATGCAGACATGCTCTGGACCCCTTCCCTGTGTCACGCTCTTGGCTGATATATTTTTTGGCCAAATTCGTTTCATCCTGGTTTATGTTTTGTATTAGAAAATGTGTTTCAGTTTTATTACTTGTTTGCCCTCCTCTCTCTCTCTCTCTCTCTCTCTCTCTCTCTCTCTCTCTCTCTCTCTCTCTCTCTCTGTGTGTGTGTTCATGTTCATCTTGGTTTGAAAAAGTTTCTGTTTGGTTGATACTGAGAAAAATTCTTGGCAAGAGGTTTTTGATGAAATCTCCAGTTCAGTTTATATTATCTTTTTTTCACTTGTTTATTGGTCATTTTATTATTTCTTCGTTTACGGGATGGTCAACGGATACTGTTTTCAAGGGTACTAATGCAGCTTGATTAGTTCGACCTCGCCTTCCAGTTTACCTTTATATGTTAAAATAGTTAAAATTTATATTGGAAATTAAAATTAAAAATAACCAGATTTACTTCGTGTTTCGTTATGGTTATTTTTACCTCATACAAATAGAGATTACATTGTGGCTGTCTGATATCCCCGAATAAATCTTTTGTATCTGTTTATAGTATTCAAATTTCTTTCAGTAATAAACAAGATTCTCAGCTATTTATAAAACTATTAATTTGTGCATTATTATTCTCATTTTAATATGTCGCAGACCTGTTAGTTCTTCATTGGGCAATTGGTATCGTTCTCGGCATTTTTATTATTTTCCAGTTTTATTGTTAATATTTTAGTATTTTTTTACATTATTATGTCCTACCTGCATGGGAATTTCTTTCCCCGCGTTCCATTGATCCGCCCTTTCTCCGTACTTTGAAGTTCAGTTCAGTTATTTTTCTCTTTGTAAAGACTGAATTCCATATTTTATTGTTTTACGAATTAGAGTAATATGTTAGTTTTTCATAGTAATGACATAATTTTTATTCAGTTTTCTTGAAGTTTCTGTTATTTTATCAGCCATAACATGCCTTTGTACAGTTGCAAACTGTATGTCAATATAACTCTATAGTATCAGTAGTTCATTACCAATATATATATATAAAATTAAAGAGATTAATTCATGCTTTTTTACACACACCCAGATAATATGTATATATATATATATATAATATATATATATATATATATATATATATATATATAACATATATATATATATATATATATATATATATATATATATATATATAATATGAGGCTATCTATCATGCCAAGCGTCTGGAGGTATTTTATAATTTAATTTATTAATTTCAACTTAATGGCACCATCTTCAAAAACTCAGTATTTTTATTGTTTTACGAGATTGCGGCTTAAGGTGGTATATTTCAGTTTTGGACAATGGCCATAGATTTTTTCATATAAGTTTTTCAGTTTCTGTTATTTTTTGAGAACCGCCCAGGCCTTTATAGCAAACTGTAAAAATCAATATAATAGTATATTTTCAGTAGTTCATTGCAATGCCTTATATGCATATAATTAAGAGAACATTCTGCAGATAATATATATATATATATATATATATATATATATATATATATATATATATATATATATATATATATGCTATCAGTCGAAATCTGAAAGCGTCATCCTGGGGTCAAGTATTTTTTTAATTTATATTATATTTCCAACAATGCTGGCATGTTTCTCTCTGAAAACTCAAATATATATATATATATATATATGTATATATATATATATATATATATATATATATATATATATATATATATATATATATATATATATATATATACCTATGTAATAATATACATATATATATATATATATATATATATATATATATATATATATATATATATATATATATATATATATATATATATGTATACATACATACACATATATATATTATAACTATCACATACACTACACAATTGATCAATGAAGATTGCACATACCGTAATGCGTAGTCCTCTTTTTCCTGTTTATAAGCATAAACTGACGTCCATACATACAAACGTCCACGGTCAGCGAAAGAGAGAGAAAGAGAGACAGACAGACAGACAGACAGAGACAGAGAGCATTAGAATTTATAATTTAATCAAGTAATATGCTGGGGAAGATGGCGGATAGTTGGGATTTGGTACAGAAGCTTCATGCGATTTGAAGCGCTTTATTCGAGACTGCCAGCTCTAATTTTTCTTATCCGCCGACGACGGAGAACGACTGCCGTGGGTCCTAACTGGCGATTTAAATAGGGGATTTAACTAGGGGGATTTCTTAGTTACGGCGCCAACTGGCAGATTTATGACCCACTTAGATTTGCTGAATACCCCCGCCAGGCAGGAGGGAGTGGGTTAGAGAGAGAGAATCTTGAGCGAGTGGAAGAAGCGCTGCGAACTGCATATTGTCCACCAGGCTGCAAGGGCATGTCTGTGGTGCAGGAGACAGGATGGGGGGTGGTGGTGTTTTGGGGGCGGTAGGGGTAGGAGAAGCAAGGAGGGTTATGTGGGGAGGGTGGGGGGAGGGGCTGGGTTTTAGAGCGATGGGGAAAGGAAGGAAGGAAGGAAGGAGGAAGGGCTCATACCAGTTCAAACCGACATACAATTTGCTGATGAGCGGATCAAGAGCTTTTCCCGGTATGGTTATTGAGAAACTTTCAGCGTCGCTGCAACGGCTTTGCTCCGGTCGCGAGGCGTTTGCTGTAATAGCGCCCGGGATCTGCATAAATAATTGAAGGTGGCGAGATCTGCTTTTAAACATTTTGGGGTGTGGGAGGGTGAGGGGGTGCCGTTGGTGATGGCTTGAGCAATCTACATATTGTATCTGCGTGATGGTATTGGTCGGTTCCTTTTCAGTACCGTTAAGGATGAACGTACGTGAAATCATATTTCGCCAGGTTGTATTACAAATTGCTTTCGTTTGTTCTGGCAAGCTCAAGCAAGTACGGTTACGTTTTTGGTACTTCATATGTTAAAAATCTTAAATTTTTCTATTATATAATTTTAAAATGTGTTCACTGTGCATACATAAATACGTACACACACACTATATATATATATATATATATATATATATATATATATATATATATATATATATATATATATAGTGTGTATGTGTATATAGTTTGTGTATGTACACATATATATATATATATATATATATATATATATATATATATATATATATATATATATATATATATAGATATATATATTTATATATATATATATTTATTTGGAGTGTGTGTGCGTGTTTGTGTGTGTAGGCGCTCAGTATATTCTGCTTGTATTTCTGTATATCTCAAACTGTTATTACGGAGGGAGGAAGGGAAAGATTGAACGAAGAAAATGGGTAGTTTATAAGGAAACAAGTCTTATTAGCATTCTGTAAATGTCGGTTTTACTAACTGGTAAATATAAATTCCAAAGTGGTGTTAGAAAAAAGTTGTCTTCCGGATGTTATGATTCTGGGAATGTGTCGGTCTTCTAAGACCTTTATGTTTGCTCACTGAGGTCCTGATTAAGACTGGTCATTCAGTTATGATGCATGAATACGTTGATGGTAAAGTGTTTAAAAATTACCTATATTTTTTTTATATGTTTGAAATATGAGCATGAATAGAACCATAAGATCTTTATGGTCTTGGCTCTGCACAGGATTAATACCAACAAAGGGGTTGCATCTTGCCAGTCCCTCGTATCCACTTTTATTCACCTCTATGTTTAATCGGCTTATCTCTTTCTTCGCGTATTCGTCTATTTGACTCCTTGTTACATCAGAGGTGGAATCCACATTCCCACTTTTAAACTCGCACTTACTCGTTTGAAGGTCATTCACTTTTTCGTGTTACTTCCCTGCCAAATTTAATCTGGCTTTCCCCTCTCCTTACCGTCACCCTATTGGCAGATTGTGCTAAATTTTTTCTCCCTTGACTATTACGTTACGGCTAAATTTAATATAACCCTTTCTTACCATTCCCGTACCGCCAAATTTAATTTAGTTTTTTTAACTCTCTCTCTCTCTCTCTCTCTCTCTCTCTCTCTCTCTCTCTCTCTCCACCAAATTTTCCTCCGACGATAATAATTCCCACGTTGAAAGTAATCAGCCCGTTGCCTTCGAAGCCTCTTCCTTCTCATCAGGTAAAGCAGAGTTTAGGAATGGTGAACCCACCCCCTCATCCCTCCTCTCCCTCCCTTCCCTCCTCCTACCCCTGCCTCCCCTCCCCTACCCTACCTCCCCTACCCCCGTGCCATCTTTACCCTTCATTGAGGAGCAGCTGGCGATGCGGGTCTGCTGAGGCGCCGTTGTTTGCCATCTGGCAGAAAGAACACGTTAATTAAATTTGACTCAGTGAGGGCTCTGATTATTTTACACCTTCCTGTATTTTCTCCTGCTGGGGTGAGGACTTGAGGTTCTCTTAATTGTAAGGGTGACCCATTTTACACTTGAGGCTTTATGTCCTCCTGGGAAATACCGCCGAAAGAGTGTTGGCGTCTGTGAAGGTAATGGCCTTCCATTTTATTTTTTTATTATTATTTTTTTAATGTTGTAAATTAACTCTGATAAGCCTCTGGTTAATTCCGGTTGATTTTTTTTTCAGAATTTATTGCTATAAGGGATTCCTAGAATATGTTTCATTTTGGAAAGCCTCAAAAATAGTTTTGTCAATGTATGTGATGTTTAAGTTTACCATTTTATTTTATTTATTATTGTTTATATGCAATTGGATTAGATAAAGAAACTTCGTAATTATCCCACAGTACGGGACTAAGAAGGGGACTGCTAAATATCATACATATACTATATGTTTTCCACCTTACCTACTGCGTATTTAACGAATTACCTTTATTCCCCCATTATTCCATCGTCTTTTATTTTTATCAACACGGCCAAAGTAGGGACGATAAAATACAAAAAAAAAAAGAAAGGGAAAAAAATCTTGAGCATTCGCCAGCACGGGATTAACGAGCGAATGGCTTCATATCAGAAGAGCTACGGTGCAAATAAACGACCTAAAAAGTTATTTGTAATTCCGGTTTATGGTTTGTATTCATGAAGTTTATCTGGTTTATGGCGGCCATGTTGTTTTGGGCTGCAGTCGTTTGGCACATAAAAGCGCGCCGTCTCTACTGCTCCCTCGAGCTACGGGCACCTATTTTCCCCCCAGAAGTTGGGTCGGGGTTTACGCGCCCCCGCGCGCGTGCTCAATCTCGCGCCCACGGTCGCGAACACGAACGCACATGCGTATACACACACAGGTTTTCTTTTATAGTAGATGAGATGAAACTGTTATGAGTAGATGAATTATTTATTCGTGTTTTGGTGTTTGGTTTTGCTGCGAGAGGAAAGTATCATCTTGGTTTTAGAAGTATTTTGGCGTCCTAAAGTTTATTATTATCATTATATTGAGAATTAAAAGCCACAGTGGTGTTAGAAATATTTATGTTTTTAACTTTGTACATAAATATTTCTGACACTACTGTGGCTTTTAATTCTCGATATTACAGCCTCGTTATGGGGTCGTCTTGTTTCATTACCATTATTATAAGTTGGTTTGTTTAGCTGCCAAAATAAATTTAGATTCTCTTTCGACTGCTCCCCTTGCTTCTGCTTCCTCATTATTCCCTGCAGATGTATTTAACAACGTCAGAGCAATTTCTGGAACAACCGATGAACCACCAAATTCACCACGGCGCTCCCAGACATTGCTCATAGACTATTGAGCAGTTCTGGCGTTACCTGAAAGAATAACAAGCCTTTTTTTCTATTTTTCAAAGATGATGTCGTAAATGCATTATTATTTCTATGTTTATTCAGGCTGAAGAGGCCAACTCAGCAAGTTGGCGAGAGCTTCCTGTATATAGAAACATACTACATATGTACTACTGCGGACTTTGTTTTTCCCCTTATTGTGTATGTGTTATTGTTGTGTGTATTATTATTATTATTATTATTATTATTATTATTATTAAGTGATGGCGCTAAGCATTTTCGTGACTGTGTTAGTTGTCATAGTAATAGTAACATTCTAAATCTAATGCCACTTTTGTTCTTATTTACTCTGATCATTCATTAACAATATTTAGGAAATGTTGCACATTGACCATTTAGGTGTCTACACACACACACATACATACACACACACACAAATATGCGTTACCTAATATCTTGTATTTCGAAGTGCCATTTCCCCTTTGTGTAGATGTGCACTATTATTTGCATGAGAGTAATGATTATAAAATATATGTGAAATGAAGTTCATTTGAGATGAATTAAAAGAGCCCGTGTTTTGACCCAGAATTTAAAGCTAATATGGCGACCATGAGTGAATGATTATAATAATTTCAAAATTAAAACAGCATTATTTACCTTTTTCATTATTTTCAGTTGTTCTACCGTTGTTTTCTTAATAAGATTTAAAGGTAAACATATTTCTGTCATCAGAACATTTACCAATGTCTATCTGGAAAGACAACAGTACAGTTCTCTTATTAAGATCTGCGGTTAAAGTTTACAGTTTGCGAGGTTTTTCTTGAATAATTGAGAATACTTTTAATAATTTGCAAGATTCTAATGTTTTTTTTTTTTTACAATAAACAACAGTAGGTAAAATAAGACCCAGTATTCGGAATATGACATAACAATTATGCCAGGACATTTTTTGTGCACAGCGAAACACATTACTATGTAATTCATGTTGTAAAAGCCTGACATAACTCTATAGAGAAAATTAAATCTCTCTCTCTCTCTCTCTCTCTCTCTCTCTCTCTCTCTCTCTCTCTCTCTCTCTCTCTCTCTCTCTCTCTCTCTCTCCTTCCCCCGTCAGCTTCTATGACCTTAATTTAATCTACCGGAGGCTAAACTTTGCCTCCCTTAACTTTTAAACAAATCTAACTTCACCATATTTAATCTAATCTGGCCCGTCCAATCCTTACCTATAAACGGAGGCTGCGAGGAGATACGGAGAGGCAACTTGATGCATATTCATATCTCCCTGGCCCCTGGAAGGTGGTGCTTAACTTGCCTATTACTTTTTGTTTACTTTTTTGTGTAGCCCGGGGTTGTAATATGCAGTCCTTCCTCACACAGGGTGTTGCGCCGTCTCCCGTTTTCATGGGAAGGTGCATGTGCTTTTGTGAGCCGTTTCCCGTCGGGATGCTAGTAGGAGTGGTGTGCTGTTTGAATGTGCGGTTTTACATCAGTATTTTACATTTTTACTTACACGTACACACTCATACACACACACGCACACATGTATATATATATATATATATATATATATATATATATATATATATATATATATATATATATATATATATTAATATATACTATAAAATATATATATATATATATATTATATATATATATATATATAAAATATATATATATATATATATATATATATATATACATATATAAATATATATATATATATATTTATATATATATATGTATATATATAAATAATATTTTATATATATTTATATATATAGCTGTATATATAAATAATATTTTATATATATATATATATATACATATACTGTTTATATATATATATATATATATATACATATACTGTTTATATATATACATATATATATATATATACTGTATATATACACACACACATATACACACACGCAAACTTACAGAAACACTCGTGCTTGTGCACCTCGGTATATGCAATTTTAAAAGCCTCACGTTACGAATGCAAAGTCAAAATGACAGACCAACATGGAATAAATTCTCTCTCTCTCTCTACAAAAACATATATTTTTTTTGAAGATGAGTCTTTTGTAGGTGGCATTAGATTTTGCAACAACTACGGTAGTTGCGCATTTTTTAGCTCCACCCAGCGATGCTCTTTCTCTTTTTTTCGTGTCTTTATGCAAACTTTTCTTTGGCCAATTTTTTATACTTTTTTTTTATTTCCCTCTGCCATTTTTCAACCAGTGCAGAAATTTAGCCTTTTTAATGTTATCCCGGGATTTATGTTACCCAAATTCTTTTGAAGCAGGAAACACCTTCTTTCGAATGGGTTTTTCTTTATTTATTCCATTCTGTTTTTCGACACGAATATAGATGGTACAATGACCTCTTTTATTATTGGCATATAATATAGACTCATAAGTCTTAACTGTTATGTGTAATCTTGAGTAGCGGACTTGAGATCATTAAAATCTCGCAATGGTCAAAGATTTTACTTTGTAAGGGGACATGAACGCCGCCGTCATAAGATATCAGAGTAAGCAATTCGGCTACGTGAAGAATTTTCCTGTTCTTCTGTTTCGGATTCTTCAGAAATATTATAATATTAACTTTTAAAACATTAGTCCAAATAATCAAGAATATAAGTTCATATAAATAGATTGACAGGGAGCAATCGAAGGGAGTTTTGGTAACATATTATTATGTGACCCCGTCAAAAGCCATGTAATTGCTCCTTTCTTCCCCCAAAAAAAAAAATCACTAATATGAAAACGGTCTGAAATAAGCGTGTACTGTGAGTCACGTGGACTTGTCGAATATTAAATTATCACTTTTATATAACGAGCTAGATGTGTTAAAATTCGTACCGTATAACATCTAAGCAACCAGGGATACGAACGAATTTTATTAGACATATAAGTTCTGCAAAAGTATTGGAAATTGAAACGCAGTAAATATGGGGTAGGGATTCCCTGTGTTGCTGTTTGTTAATCTGAAGTTTATCAATTATACGTTCTTAAAGTTTTGGCTTGGTTTTATGAAAAGAAAACTATTTTGTGCCGGCTTTGTCTGTCGTCCGCACTTTATTCTGTCCGCACATTTTTCTGTCCGCACTTCTTCTGTCCGCCCTCAGATCTTAAATACTGAGACTAGAGGGCTGCAAATTAATATGTTGATCATCCACCCTCCAGTCATCAAACATACCAAATTGCAGCCCTGTAGCCTCAGTAGTTTTTAATTTTATTTAAGATTAAAGTTAGCCATGATCGTGCGTCCGGCACCGTTATAGGTGCTAACACAGCCCACCACGGCCGGCTGAGAGTTTCATGGGCCACGGATAAGAGTTTCGTGGGCTGTGGCTGAAAGTTTCATACTGCATAACACGCTGTACAGACAACTTGATTGCGCCAAAGAAACTTGGGCACATTTTTTACTTGTTTAATTGAAGAGATTACTTTTTTTTTAATCACATAAAACTTATTCCATTGAACCTGCTTTTACTGCTGCTACTACTATTAATAGTTTCTCGTCCGACAATATTATTTTTTAAAGATATGTTGGATGTAGTTATCTAGTCTTTTACGGTCAAATTACCGTTTTCGCTTTCTAGAAATTGAGCACCCGTGAAAAAATGAATATAAAAACAAGTAATGGAGAAGCCTGACATTTCTTTCTTACATGTATTTAGAATGTAAATTGTTTTTCTCTTGTTGTCTGAGTTGGTTTATTTTTATATAGATTTTAGGTGCTAGAGAGAGAGAGAGAGAGAGAGAGAGAGAGAGAGAGAGAGAGAGAGAAGGGTGGTGGAGAAGAAGAAAGGAAACGGCTGTTAATTGAAATAAAATGCATCCAGTTGCACTCTTCAAAAAAATGACACTTTTTTTTTTTAAACTGTTCTTTACACGAAAATAATAAATGGTTTGTGGCGCCGCTTTTTAGATGCAGAGCATGAGCAACACTCCCTGGAGAATATTTATTTGTTTCTTTTTTTTTACGAGGATTGGAGGCTTAGTGCATAAAAACGAAATTGTAATATTTACCGAAATGTCTGTTGTTTCTGCTGTCTCAGATAGCCTCCCCGTGCTTTATTAGCCTTGCTTGATTCTTTTTTTTTTTTTGCGAATCATTAAATGAGCTTCATTGTGCTGGATGCTTCACTTGTACGAATCATTATGATGACATGCTTCATTGTGTTGAAAATGTCTTGGTTGAACCGTTGTGTGTTAGGATCATTGTGTCGAACCTTCAGATTCTTTTAGTAGTTTTGTGTGTCGAGAACCGTTGTGTGTTGAGATGCTTTGCTTGGTCGAACCGTTGTGTGTTAGGATGCTTTGCTTGTGTTGAACCGTTGTGCTGTTGAGATGCTTTGCTTGGTCAGACACGTTAGAGATGTGTCGATTCGTTTTCTTTGGTAGTCGAACCGTTGTGTGTCGAGATGCTTTGCTTGGTCGATCCGTTGTGTGTTGAGATCTTACCTTGGTCGACCGTTGTGTGTTGAGATGCTGAGATCGACCCGTTTGTGTTGAGATGCTTTTCGACCCCGATGTGTGAGATGCTTTGCTTGGTCGAACCGTTGTTGTGAGATGCTTTGCTTGGTCGAACCGTTGATGCTGTGTTGAAGATGCTTTGCTTGGTCAGACCGTTGTGTGTGAGATCGCTTTGCGGTCGAACCGTTGATGTTTGCTTTGTGGTCGACCCGTTGTGTGTTGAGATCACTTTGCTTAGTCGACCCGTTGTGTGTTGAGTGCTTTGCTTGGTCGAACCGTTTATTGGTGAGGTGCGCTTGATTGAACCGTTATGTGTTGAGATGCTTTGCTTGGTCGAACCATTATGTGTTGAGATGCTTTGCTTGGTCGAACCGTTATGTGTTGAGATGCTTTGCTTGGTCGACCCGTTGTGTGTTGAGATGCTTTGCTTGGTGGAACCGTTATGTGTTGAGATGCTTTGCTTGGTCGAACCGTTATGTGTTGAGATGCTTTGCTTGGTCGACCCGTTGTGTGTTGAGATGCTTTGCTTGGTCGACCCGTTGTATGTTGAGATGCTTTGCTTGGTCGACCCGTTGTGCGTTGAGATGCTTTGCTTGGTCGACCGTTGTGTGTTAGAGATACTTTGTAGAGTGTCGACCCGTTGTCGTTGAGATGCTTTGCTTGGTCGAACCGTTGTCGTGTTGAAGGATGCTTTGCTTGGTCGAACCGTTATGCGTTGAGAAGCTGCTGGTCGAACCGTTGTATGTCGATTCTTTGTAGTCGACCGTTGTGTGTCGAGATGCTTTGCTTAGTCGACCCGTTGTGTGTTGAGATGCTGCTTAGTCGAACGTTGTGCTGGATGCTTTGCTTAGTTGAACCGTTGTGTGTTGAGATGCTTTGCTTGGTTGAACCGTTGTGTGTTGAGATGTTTGCTTGGTCGACCGTTGTGTGTTGAGATGTTTGCTTGGATCAGCCCGTTGTGTTGAGATGCTTTGCTTGGTCGAACCGTTGTGTGTTGAGATGCTTTGCTTGGTCGAACCGTTGTGTGTTGAGATGCTTTGCTTGGTCGAACCGATGTGTGTTGAGATGCTTTGCTTGGTCGACCCGTTGTGTGTTGAGATGCTTTGCTTGGTCGAACCGTTGTGTGTTGAGATGCTTTGCTTGGTCGACCCGTTGTGTGTTGAGATGCTTTATTGGTCGAACCGATGTATTGAGATCCTTTGCTTGTCAACCGTTGTGTGTTGAGATGCTTTGCTTGGTCGACCCGTTGTGTGTTGAGATGCTTTGCTTGGTCGACCCGTTGTGTGTTGAGATGCTTTGCTTGGTCGAACCGATGTGTGTTGAGATCCTTTGCTTGGTCGAACCGTTGTGTGTTGAGATGCATTGCTTGGTCGACCCGTTGTGTGTTGAGATGCTTTGCTTGGTCGACCCGTTGTGTGTTGAGGTGCTTTGCTTGGTTGAACCGTTATGTGTTGAGATGCTTTGCTTGGTCGAACCATTATGTGTTGAGATGCTTTGCTTGGTCGAACCGTTATGTGTTGAGATGCTTTGCTTGGTCGACCCGTTGTGTGTTGAGATGCTTTGCTTGGTGGAACCGTTATGTGTTGAGATGCTTTGCTTGGTCGAACCGTTATGTGTTGAGATGCTTTGCTTGGTCAGACGGTATGTGTTGAGATGCTTTGTGAGTCGACCCGTTTGTGTGAGATGCTTTGCCCGTGCGACCCGTTGTATGTTGAGATGCTTTGCTTAAGTCGACCGTTGGTGCGTTGAGATGCTTTGCTTAGTTGACCCGTTGTGAGTTGAGATGCTTTGTGGTGAACCGTTGTGTGTTGAGATGCTTTGCTTGGTCGAACCGTTGTGCGTTGAGATGCTTTGCTTGGTCGAAGCGTTGTGTGTTGAGATGCTTTGCTTGGTCGAACCGTTGTGCGTTGAGATGCTTT
>NC_089741.1:53114357-53119357 GCF_040412425.1 Macrobrachium rosenbergii
TTCTAAGACTGTAGACCAGGGCTGCAGGAGACGGTGCACAGAACATGAAATTTAATTATTAAGAAATTGCTAAGCTGTTATATACAAGTAAGGCTATGGGTACACTTTTCATCCAGTTGATCAATTTAAGGTAAGTGAATCGGGCCACTGACAGATAAGGGCATTCAATTTTCGTCCTGTTCTCCATCCTAGGAAAAATTGAACTTTTGTTGGAGTAAAAGTCCTTAAGTTCTTGTTGAAGTTTTTAATTAATGCATTTATTAATTTTATAATTAATTACCTTAGTCGTATTAGGATTAGGCATTTAAGTATTGATTAAAACAGTTGACGGTATCATTTATGCTTATTTCATTTGCACGTAAATGAGGACTTACTTTCCGCTATGGGAAAGGCTTCTGAACTTCATTAGTATACCCGAATCATAAGTTAATGAAATTAAAGTTCTTTTTATTTGTATTATTTTTTGTTAATAATGATTTTGCAATGATCTTAAAGTATAACTTAAGCGGTTTGGTAAGAACTGTTACCATTACGTCATCCTACGCCTCGAAGGGTGAAAGTTACAAAGTAAAAAGGCGATATAATTAAGTAAATTAAGAACTAAAGTTCATTTGTTCAAAGTTCGACTTCGGGTTCATAGTTGTAAGCCCTCTTCCGGTAGCAACGGATTAAGCAACGAGATTATTTTTTTTTATGTTAAAAGCAACTCTGATGCTTTTGTTTCTGAGGAAGAAACTGTCGTTGTAAGCAATTTACATGAAAGTCGAATGTAAAAAAAAATAATAAATAAATCTCTTTCGAATTGTACCACGACTTTTACACTTGATCTGTCATCGTTTTATAGCTGTTTCCCTTTGCTCACCTCCCCCTTCCCTTCACTCCTTCCTCCCTTCCTCCCTCGATCTCTAGTTTCCTCCCGCGCAACTTTTGCGATTTTCCCCGCAACGATAAAGATCCCAGATAAGAAGAAAGAAAGAAGAGAGGAAAAAAAAAGAACAACAACTCTGACGTTGAAAGAAAAATCTTGAATTGCTTTTGTGAAAGTTCAAATTCATATCGCTCGGGCCGAGAGATGAAAGTCCCCTGGATTTGCCACCGACCGAAGAAGTTTTGGGGGTGTAGCGTCCTCGTCCATGCTGCCTGGTTTATTGAACTAATGATTCTAAGGAAAGAATCGGATGCTCCTCTCTCCTCCTTTTTTTTTTTTCTTTAGTCTTTACTTCTTCTTGGAAAGTTTAAGTGGGAGGTGGTTTCTTTGGGACCTGCCTCGTTTAACAAGCAGGACTCGGAGCTGCCTTGCCGACTAGCGGAGATACTGTCAGCCAGGGTTGTTTGTGGTTAAATGCAGCATTTGGAAGGTCGATTCTCAACGTTGTGTTCTCGCCTTTACTTCTCTTTTTGGGGGGGCTGTTTTTTATGGGAAGGGAGGGGTGTGGGGTCTAGAACAGGGGTGGGGAGAGGGTGGGGGCGGATTCGATGTACTTTTAAACTTTCGTTGTCAGGCGCAATGTTTGTGTCCCAGACATGATTTTAGTGCCCTGGGCTCTTAGGAATGTCACCTTGAAATACTTCGCAAATTCATAGGAAAACTTTGTACCGAGGCGTATTACTTACTTATTTATTTTAGTTTAGTTTGTTGTGTTTTCGAATTTAGTTTTTACTGTCTGAATATGTATAATAGCGTATACTCAAAATGCAGTCCTATAATGAATTAAACTACACAGACAGTCGATGACGAATGTGACACCGCTGTTTTTTGCAATTTTACTACAGCGAAAATGTTTTTGCTGTAATTCGCATGGTTACTGTTAATACAGTTCTTTTTATTATGTTTTCTCAAGGTTGATCATTTAGTATAAAAATATTGAATTAAAATAAACAGTGACGAGGTAAGCAATAGCGGTTAGGCTTGTTCACATTCTCTAACTTCAATGTGTTTTCTTCCGTCTGGTTTGAGAATTTAAGATCACAAACTGGTTTTTTCGGTGAACTACCTTTGGCCATTCATGAGTCACTTCTCATGTGCTCCTTGCGTAATTTCTATGTACAGATTCTGCATGGGTAGAGGCTAAATTTTTATTATGAAAGAATTTTCTTCCTTACATTTGTTTCTCATAACACTCCTTTTATTCTTCCTTTAGACTTAATGACCACATAAACGAGAGCATAATGGAATTTTATACAGAGCATTAAAGAGACACTTCCGGTAACTTCCTAAATGGTTTCTCGACGAAACTTTTATATTTATACCGGTGCTAATGATTGAAGGTCAAAACTATGTCAAACTTTTGAGTCAATTCGATACGCTCTGACCTGACATTCCTTCGGTCAAATTTATCCTCTCCGGTTAGAAGTTAGTTTTCACGATGATTTTCACGTTCTTGGGAGACAGTTCGGAAGTTATGAATGAATTTGAAGTACTTTGGTGAAGTGGTCATAGGCGAAACTTCGTAGGAACGGAATGGGTTATATTTAGCATTTTTTTTTATTCTTTATTTGGTGAAAGTTCATTAAACATTAATACTATTTTTTAAAGATGCAGTTTGTTTCTACGGTTATTTATTTAGTATATTTTTTGTTGTTTTTGTTGGCGCTGCTGCTGTTATTTTTCGGATATGCTTATGTAGTTTGTGTCTACGTTTGTTTGTTTAGTGTGTTTGTTATTCTTGATGGTGCTGTTGTTGTTGTTATATTTCAGGATTATGCTTGTGTTATTTGTGCCTAGGGTTGTTTATTTAGTTTGTTTGTCGTTCTTGTTGGTGATGCTGCTGTTCTTATTTTTCAGGATATGCTTATGTAGTTTGCGTTTACATTTGTTTATTTAGTGTGTTTGCTCTTGTTGGCGCTGTTGTTGTTGCTATATTTCAGGGGATGTTTGTGTAGGTTTTGTTTGTGCCTACGTTTGTTTATCTAGTGTATTTGTTGTTATTGTCGGTGCTGTGCTGTTGTTATATTTCAGGATATGCTTGTGTAGTTTGTTCCTACCGTTGTTTATTTAGTGTGTTTGTTGTTCTTGTTGGTGCTGTTGTTATACTTCAGATATGCTTGTGCGGTTTGTGTCTACATTTGTTTATTTAGTGTGTTTGTCGTCCTTGTTGGTGCTGCTGTTGTTATTTTTCGTGATGTGCTTGTTCGTTTTTAATGATTAAAAGCACATAAATTAGATATACTCTCGCAAAGTTTCCTGACATAATTGACGACAGATTAACTTCGAACTCGGTTTCATTCAGAAGCGATTCGCTAATGTCAGTAGCTTTTTACTTGCTAAGTCTCTCAGACTTCAGCAATTTCAGTGGCTTCAGTCATCTTGGGAGAATTGAGAGTTTACTGGAAGTTAGCTCTTGTCACACCAGTTGAACAATGCTAGCAGACTGGGTCTTGGATTTTCGCTGTCATTTTTTCTTTACCTAATTAAACGTATAAGTAGCTTCTTAGTGCATACACATAAACATATAATATATATATATATATATATATATATATATATAATACCATATATATATATATATATATATATATATATATATATATTATATATTTATTTATTTATTTATTTATTTCATCGTATCTGAATTCTCACATCTCGGAATAAGATGTAACAGTAACCTTCTCTGCTAACAGCAACAAGAAGCCCAATCTTAATATCGTATACACCCACCGCCCGTTATATAAAGCCGCCCACATCAGTGACCCTGGTAATTGCTTAACGCCACATAACTTCTGTTCAGTCAATATGAAGCAGCATACTTCCCTTTCAGTTTTGGGATTGAAGTATGTGGACTGCGGAAGAGTAAGGTTTTAGCTGTTCAATTAAGTGTGAACGAGCATACTTTTACCTGCTCCTGTTATATTGGGTAATCGTGTAGACGTTGATTTGAGGAATCAGCGGCTTGCTTCATGCTCATATTGTGCAGTTTTGACATTACTGATACTTGTTAGTGGGTTACTTACCAGAAGACTGTACATTAATTACCAGTAGCTTCTTCCAGGAGTCAATTTAATTTTCTGGAACTGAAACATCAAATTTATGCCAAAGTCCAAGCGCTGGGACCTGTGAGGTCATTCAGCGATGAAAATAATGTTGATTATTGTTAGGAGAGGGTGGAATGTAAGACGGAAGAAAGGGTATATGAACGGAGAAATAGTAAAAGGAATGAAAGGGGCTGCAGGTAGGGGCGGAAGGGGCGCTGCAAGGAACCTTAAGTAATGTTTGCAGTGCACCGCGTAAGGTACACTGACGGCACTGCCCCCTACATCGAATTTATTTTTTTTTTTTTTTTTTTTTTTTTTGTAGCTTACTTGGAAGTTCTGCTCTTGGACACTGGCTACTTGTCTTTTACACTGTTGAAACTAGTAAGAGATTCCGTATTGTTTTTAGGCTTATATTGTTTCAGGAATCAGAGTAAGCCAAACTCTGGAACTTGGACGTTGGTTATACGAAACGATAGCTTGATCCCTGTATTTTTCTCTCATTTATTCTTATAACTTAAGTATACCTTAGTTTAAGCAGACCACTGGGCTGATTAACAGCTCTCTAGACTGGCCCGAATGATTAGACTTATTTTACGTGGCTAAGTACCAATTGGTTACCTAGCAACTTGGGACCTACAACTTATTGTGGAAAACGAACCACATTACACCGAGAAATGAATTTCTATCACCAGAAATAAATTCCTCTAATTCTTCAGCAGTGTGCTAGCCGAGAACTATACCGACCTGTCCAACGAGGAACTATTTATTAGATTTATGATTCTGCTGCTTCCTTTGGGACAATCCATAATATAGTTAAGTGTTTAGAATGCTTAGATCGGCAAAGCTTTTGCCTTAATATAGAGAAACTGTATTATTTTATCGATGCGTCATTAGCTTGTGGATTTTCAGAAATTTTTTATTCTGAATATACGATGTTGATTAGTTATGATTACTGAAAAAAGAATTTGCCAAGGTATATTCGTCAGAGCTTATTCTATGTAAAAAATAATTACGGACGCGGGCGTTTG
>NC_089741.1:53121857-53174357 GCF_040412425.1 Macrobrachium rosenbergii
ATTTATATATCCTTAATTTATCAACTTGTCGAGGTTTTGCTTCAAGACATCATGTCCCTGTTTGCTCTTAAAAGTTGAAACAATATGAAATCATTGACTTGTGAAATTAAAAACGATACGCATTTACTGATTACCCTCGCGTTGTGTTTTATGTTCTTTCCTTTTGTTTTCATTTGTTGCCTCTGCCAAAGAGGTTATGTTGTGTTTCGGTTCTTTTGTTTGTTTGTTTTGCTTGTTTGACTTTTGGCATGACTACGCATGATTACGGCTATTACGAAAAAGTTAGCGAATAGCGTCTCGATTGGCGACAACTGACTGGATTTTGGGAGACATAGGAATGTAGCTGGGGTTAGGGGACTTTTTAAAGTTAGGTGGGATTTTTCAGCATTGGCGGAGGTTTGCGGTCCGTACGGGCTAGTTTCTTATTTTCCCCACAGACCCAATTATGTGTGTGATGTGAAAGTTTTATTAGTGCATTAACGAATTGCAGCCTCTCTCTCTCTCTCTCTCTCTCTCTCTCTCTCTCTCTCTCTCTTTGTTTTTCTAAGGATCACATGCATCGGCGCAATGGAGTTTTCTGTACAGCGTATAATCAAGGCCACCGAAAATGGATCTAATTTCGGTGGTCTCGGTTTAATGCTGTATGAGCCGCGGCCCATGAAATTTTAACCACGGCCCAGTGGTGGCCTGTCCTATAGTGGTGCCAGTCGCACGATAATGGCTAACTTTAACCTTAAATAAAATAAAAACTACTGAGGCTAGATGGCTGCAATTTGATATGTTTGATGATTGGAGGGTGGATGATCAGCATACAAATTTGTAGCCCTGAAGCTCAGTAGTTTTTAAGATCTGGCGGACAGAAAAAATGCGGACGGACAGACAAAGCCAGTACAATAGTTTTCTTTTACAGAAAACTAAAGCATGTATAACTGCTTACGGAAGACACTGCAAGCGTCCTTTTTGTAGAGCTTTTCGGTGATGGAATAATTTGTGGAGGTAAGGAAGCAATTCTGTCAAGTTAGTACTTAAAAATTCTAGAGCAGGATTGCGTCTGACTGAAACTACAAAAATAAGTTGTACAATGTCTTGCATAAAACGGAATCCGTTTTTCGAAAAATTTCAAAAATATGGATTCATTTTCTTTCCGGCGAAGATTCTTTCGTATGTTAACTTATCATTACTTTATTTTTCTAAAAGGAAATTCAACGTAATTCGACTAGATTTCTGCCTCTGCTCACCTCCACATACTGTACAATTTTATTCTTTCTAAAAATAAGTCTCCTATGGCGTGGACATTTGGCATGCAATTGTGTTCTCTTTCCAGCTGAGTTCAAGTCAGCTAGAATTTGATTATCCGATTTTTTTTTATATTTATTTTTGTGTTAATACAATACCGGGTTAAGTTTCCATCGCAAATTCTTGAAATTATTACATATTAATTATTTAAGTCTCTTGATATTTCTGCCCGATCGTTCTTATTTAATTGATGAGTTCCATTACTGAACTGCATATAATCAGTTTGATCAGATAAGATAATATGACTATACCTGTATTTTTGCGTTTATGTTGGCCTTTCTTTATTACTAAATGCGTCTTTTAAACATTTCTTGTTTTTGCAGTGTATATAAAGACAAAATAATTCACAGGGATTTTTAAACGTTCGATCTGTTAGGACAACGCTCATTTTACACATAACACACACAAATGCACTTACTTACACAGATTATATATATATATATATATATATATATATATATATATATATATATATATATATATATATATATATATATATATATATATATATATATATATATATATATATATATATATATATATATATATATATATATATATATATATAATATATATATATATATATATATATATATATACATATATACATATATATACTAATAACATATATATATATATATATATATATATGTTATATATATAAATATGTATGTGTGTATCTTTATATGTATGTGTCTCACTTGTCTCGCAGTTTGCTCAATTAATATTTGCAAAAAATCTTCGACGTCCTTTAAATATTAATACTGCAAGGTTTTGGAGATATTCGGTAAAAATCCTACGAAATTTACAGGAATTGATGACACCCATTTACTGCGACACACATGTGCTAGGTACAACTTTAGCCCACCGAACTGTGCCCGACCTATTAATTTGGGCTTTGCAGTTTTGTTCCAGTGTAATACGTGTCTGTGAAGCTACAGAGATCCGCTGTATTAATACCTTGCTTGTTTTACCAAGAATTTATATTTATAGAGCTCTGACACTGTTGATGCAAGTTGTTCTTTTTGGCCAGGTAGTGCTTTCGAAATGCCTTGGACAAGTATCTGTACTTGTTTACGTACTCAGCTGTTGAAAATATCGGTTCTTATTTTTTATGTGCTTTATAAATATTATTTTAAAGAGACCGTGTTTGTAAAGAAAATGAACACACTTAAAATGTAAGAGGGGCCAACAGTGACTCAACTACAACTGGAATTTCTCTTAAATTACTAATTCATTCCAAAGCTGCTAGGCGAGGTGTTATTACCACGTACCTACAAAATCTGCAACAGACTAACCATTTTTTTCTAGCAGAGGCCAGTGGGAGGGGCAATCTAACGCCCATTTCTAATCCAGGATGAGACTGAAACAATATACAGTTTACCCTATAAAGGAAACTGTTAGATACTCTTGCTCCTGTGATGATGTGCAATACTTGGATGGGTGACCGCCGGTGATTGTCTGAAGACATCGACACAAAAGTTCCCTTGCAACAGGGATTAGGAGTATGGTGTGAGCAGCGGTAGAGCACAGTAAGGCCCAAGAAGACAAACGGAATGAGTTTCGGTGGTTAAAACGCAAATGTCCAAACCTCCATCGTGCTAGGAATAAGTAACAAATTTAGCTCATTTGTTTCCTATTGCGCCTCTCCCGTCGCAGAATTGTAGCCTAAATTGCACACTGCTTATGTTACACTCTTTTGTCATTCGTTTACCCAGGCAATGACACCGTAACAAGCGTCGGTCTTTTGCAGGAGAAAAGTGCGAAAATTTCGAACAGAATTTGCAGCAGCAGTTGATTTTGGCGCAGTTCCGCAATTTCGTTTTTATTCCTTTTTTTTTTTCTTTTTGTATTATTCATTTTGGTTTTTCTGTTTTTATCTAAAGAAAGCGTGATTGGGGAGGGTGTTGGAAATTGTTTTAAGAACGGCCTTTGATACTTTATTCTCAATTCTGAACTCAGGTTATTTTATTCATGATATATGTAATGTTTTTTTTTCTCTCTGCAGAATATAGTGATGGGTTGCGATGGACAGGTGGGGGCAGGAGGGATAGGAGGCGGAATAGGAGGAGGGGGTTGGGGTAGGGGGTCTCCTCGTCCTGGGTATCATAGGTGAATCTAGCGGAGCGGAAGTTCAAACGGGTAATGGTTAAAAGGCTTCACAAAGAAAATAAAAAAAAAAGGAGAAGCGAAAACTGCAAAATGGGTATTCGTAATAGAAAGTATTTCGGGCGAGTTTTTATTTTGTCTATGATTTCATCTCGGAATGATAGGCTGAAACATTTTCGTCCGTTGATTTTGATAGTTTGATTTTAATAGGAAACCAATTTTTGTTCAGTCCAAAATATCTATTTCGGTGGACGTGTTTTCGATAATAAAAGATCATTCGTTGTTTTCTAGAAAAGGGCTCTCTCTCTCTCTCTCTCTCTCTCTCTCTCTCTCTCTCTCTCTCTCTCTCTCTCCCCGTACTTCAAACATACGTCAAAAATATACGGGTACTCGGTGTCATAAATGTCTTATATATGCAGTTTTTTTAGGTAGACGTCTCTCTCTCTCTCTCTCTCTCTCTCTCTCTCTCTCTCTCTCTCTCTCTCTCTCTCACACACACACACACACACACACACACACACACACACACTTTTCCACAAAGAAAAGCATCCAATCAGTATGCGCAGATAACGAGGTGTCATCTTTGTCTTTAATGATTAATATGAGCTCTCTCTCTCTCTCTCTCTCTCTCTCTCTCTCTCAAACGCAAGCGTACGCAGATACAGCGATGGCATCGTTGTTTTAGAGATTCGTTTCCGGAGGAAAACGTTTTCATGATTTTAATCATCGGTTTCGTGTGAAGGTGCGACTCTCTAGAGTGTGTGTGTGTGTGTGTGTGTGTGTGTGTGTGTGTGTGTGTGAAGAATAGCATTAGGGTTTCAGCGGGTGCTACATCGCAGTTCAGGCCAGGCTCACGCGTCCAGCTTGAATGCAAATTATATCACTGATTTTATCTCGAGGCCTCCCGCCTATGTGAGCATGATTAAAAATTGAAATAAGGTTTTGCTGGAACTGGGATACGCACGCCCAGATATTCCAACTGGAATGGAAACTGGAGGGAAGGACGAGAACTGACAGAGAGAGAGAGAGAGAGAGAGAGAGAGAGAGAGAGAGAGAAGAGAGAGAGAAAGTTGGAATAGCTAGTGATGGAGGTGTAACAACATTCATTATAAGTTGTTCTTAAACATTATATGTATGTATATATATATATATATATATATATATATATATAAGATATATATATATATATATATATATATATATATATATATATATATATATATGTATATATATATAGTACAGAATATATATATATATATATATATATATATATATATATATATATATATATATATATATATATTATATATATATAATGCACATATGTGTATATGTATATATATACATATATATAACTGAATCACGAAAATATGAAACGTGATATATATATATATATATATATATATATATAGTACATGACCAGTAGAACTAATTACTCCAGTGCTGTTATTTAGCCCAGGCCTGGAGAAATCAAGGGAAAGCGGAGAAAATGCAGTCTGAGAATTACACATTTTCACAAAATAAATGTGGGAAAAAGTATCCTGACGGGTGTCACCATGGAGCCGGAGGGGAGAAGTGGCTTCTTCCTTGAACTCGACGGGCTGTGGTACTCTTAGGCATGTGCCAAAATATAACCTGCTTTGGTTGGCGATGTCACACTTGCTCATGATGCGATACTTGTAGCCAAGAATATGAATTTTATGTTCTAAATTGACGATTGTAAAGAATATTTCCGTGGAATTTTATTAATTCCTTGCCCATGGTTTTGATTTTTTCTTTTTTGATGGGTTTCATCATGTTGCTGACGCTCGCTTGTCAAGGAACTGTTTTTTGAATGCAAAATCTATTAATAATCTGTAGGTTATTGATATAATCTGCATGTAAAGAATGAATGCTGCATATTAGACATTATTTTGTATTTAGATTCTGTATTTATTAGTTATCGTGGGCATAGAGTTTTAGCAGAGGAGGAATGGTAACTAGGAAAGAAATGTTTTCCCCTCGTATTTTCTTAATAAGTGAATTTTGTCTGTCATGTCATGTAATCCGGCTATTTGAAGAAATGCCTTGAAAACAATAGATGTCTGACGTATAGAGAAATTGACCGTGAAAAAAGCAGAAATTTAAGCGAATAAAGTATCTCTCACATAACCGACTGTGCAGAAGTGGATGAATTTAAGTCGTCCTCTACAATTTCACCTTAGTTAAATATAAGATTACAATTTTGGAATTCTTTCAGATAGGCTTTTTAGAATTGCAGTATTATTTTAGTTTTATATTGGGAAAGGTAGGTTTGAAATCATTATAGCAACCTTAACAACCTGATTTGGCTTTTTACTGAATGTGAATATAGATATAGTATAATGTGCGTATGCATGAGAGAGATTATCATACATAGGCTATCATACATAGGCTACCGACCACTGCTGCCTGATGATGGTAAGTAAATGTTAAGGATGTGGTGTTCTTTTGGCGCTGAGTATAGAGATATATAGTATATATATATATATATATATATATATATATATATATATATATATATATATATATATATATATATATATATATATATATATATATATATATATATATATATATATTAACTTTATCTCTTGCACAATCGTTCTGTGAATTAATACAATTACTAACGGGACCTCATTTTTAGTTCTGAAAATGATACATCTGTTGGTAGTGATTTATCTAGATTGGTTGCCGTTATCAGGTTTTCATTCACCAGAACTTAGCTAAGGGTTAATAATATATTTGTGAAACATTTTAAAGTGTTCCTTTTAATTTCTAACAAATTATTATTATTACTATAATGATTTTAAAACTCAAATAAATAAATCACACATACAAAAGAGCAAGTCGCTATAAGGACCGATTAAAAAAAAATAGGAAAAGAATGCTTCGTTTTCCATTCCGTCGTTGCAAAAACCCTCCTCGTGATTTCCATTCCGCTAAAGCGAGCTATGAGCTTTAAGTTGTCGATCATCGGAAAGCGGTGTCGTTTTGCAAGTTGCATTTCTGATCAGAAATTGAACATCCATTTCTTGATAACCCGTGTCCCTCCTGCATGGAGTGATATTGAACAGAATACGTAATGGGCGAACAGAAATTTTCATAATGGATTATAATATGTGGTATTGGAGGCTGTCGGTGTTAACTTAACTCTCTCTCTCTCTCTCTCTCTCTCTCTCTCTCTCTCTCTCTCTCTCTCTCTCTCTCTCTCTCCCCGTTCTCAGAAGCTCTTTCCTCCCTTTTTTTTAATGCGTTATCTTGATTTTATCTTTTTTCTTATTTTCTTATTTGCGTTTTTACATCGCGTTTTTGTCTTCGATTGACTTTTTACGTCGCGTTTCTTTGAACAGACGTTTTTACAATTTGCCTTTTTACTCTTGTGCGTTTGTGGTTGTGCTTTTCATATTTTTATGGCTTTTTCTTTTTTGTTTTATTTTTTATTTTACCGTTTATCCTTTCCCGTGGAATGGGTTTTCTGAATTGATTGATTTTTTCTCTCGATACCAGTATTATTTCAAATTCAGTTGCCTTCACATTGGCTATGTATGCACTTGTGTTTACTTTCAGTGGAATACTCACACAAACTCATACAGAATCACACACACACAACATTCACAGATGACTATATCACAGTACTGGCATATACATATATATATATGTATGTATATATATATATATATATATATATATGTGTGTGTGTGTGTGTGTGTGTGTATATATATATATATATATAATATATATATATATATATATATATATATATATAATATATATATATATATATATATATATATATATATACAAAAACTGCGACATAATCATCTGTGAATATCGTGTGTGTGTGTGAGATTCCGTATATATATATATATATATATATATATATATATATATATATATATATATATATATATATATATATATAATATATATAGATAGATAGATGATAGATAGATAGATAGATAGATATGTATTGTAGGGTATCGACATTTACAGTAGCCTGAATCAATAATGTTTTATCTACAACACTTACGTATTAGTCTTCACGTGCATACCTGTTCTGAATATAATGCTTTTCATAATTATCGTATAAGTCATACAGATCGGCTCACATTAAAATTAAAATGATTTCCCAAACTTTTACTGTAATTTTTAGTTCGCAATTAGTGAACAATCTAATTAAGTCTTGGGTAAATAATCTTTAATATATAGGCCTTTTTAGCCTAATCTTGAGGAGTAGTGGATTAAGAAGATATGATAAAGAGTGATTTTTTTTTTTTTGTTTTAGCACTGAGGGTGGTACTTGAGGTGGTTAGCAATGCTTTCATCGTATAAATGCTATTTTCCAAGAATGATTGTACTTTAAATCCAAAGTTTATTAGACTCACCTTCATTATTATATGAGAACTTATTGAGTCTAGAATAATGTTGAAGCTTTATTGCTCTCACGACTATAATTATGTTTGGGATTTTAAGAAAAAGTATTCTATTTATTGGTCCGGATGTTTGTGAATTGCTGTGATTATCTCATTCTTTCAGTGATCGTGTCCCTTCTTCCCTCAAGGGTTGTCTTATTATTATTATTATTATTATTATTATTATTATTATTATTATTATTATTATTATTATGAATGCAGAAACATTCATAAGGATGTTGGTCAACAAGACTGTTAACTTTCAGTCCAAACTTTTCAAGTAATAAATTTGCTTTTAATGAAAAGAAAAAGAAGCAATTGGTTTTTCAACAGATGACATTATTGGGGATCTTGGGATTATTCTTACAATTAAAGTCCCTAGAATTGTATATATATATATATATATATATATATATATATATATATATATATATATATATATATATTGTATTTTTTATTTTTTTTTGTGCAAATCTTGTCTGTCGGATTCTTTGGATTCAAATGAACGGTGTTTTAACCTTTTTTTTTTTATATTAGTTAACGTTGGTGTTCTGTCAAACTATATCAGGAGCACTAAGTTTTAATTACCACTTTTGTGTTGTCTTCATAATAATCTCTATCCATTCTGAATTGTAACCCATTTAACACCTTTTCTTTAGTAATTGGTGTGAGTAATTATTTAAAATAGTTATAATTCATAATGGTACATAAACCACTGTACTTTAGCGTCATTTTATGGCTATAACATATTTTTCTAATCTGTTTAGGCCAAAGCCGTTCGTTCAAAATGGAAATTTTGTTGGTATATTGTTGGTATAGTCAAAAGTAAATACCTGATTTCCATAATGAGTTATAATAACATTAGATATTTCTCCTTGGGTTTGATCTGAGTTAATACATGATTATTTGGATTTTAAAACATAATAACTAAAATCTATATTAAACCTCTTCTTTGTCACATTACTTTAGATAAGGAATTAATGTCTTCCGTTCCAGGGAAGGTGAATTTTTGCTCCTTTCAGCTTATGCAGATTTGATCAGTTATTGCTGGAGAGTATTTTTATTAGCTCCTTGTCTCTCTCTCTCTCTCTCTCTCTCTCTCTCTCTCTCTCTCTCTCTCTCTCTCTCTCTCTCCCCATCATCTCTTCCTTATCCATTTGCTCTCTTTAGCTTTCCACCTAATAGTTTTTGCATACCATTTCCTGTATTTACATTTTTCCTGCTTTCACAATTGTGGTCAGAGCACCGATGTAATTCTGTAAACGGGAAGGTAACAAGTAATGACGTGTGGGGAACAGTAGGTCTGTAAACGGAATGTTAACATGCAATTACATATGAATAAAATCACACTAGGTAATCCAATCATTACTGAAGAACAGTAGGTCTGTAAATGAGAAGGTAACATGCAATTACATATGAATAAAATCACACAAGGTAATCCATTCGTTACTGGAGGACAGTAGGTCTGTAAACGGAATGGTCACATGGAATTACATATGATTAAAATCACACAAGGTAATCCATTCGCTACGGGAGAACAGCAGGTCTGTAAATGAGAAGGTAACATGCAATTACATATGAATAAAATCACACAAGGTAATCCATTCGTTACTGGAGGACAGTAGGTCTGTAAACGGAATGGTCACATGGAATTACATATGATTAAAATCACACAAGGTAATCCATTCTACGGGAGAACAGCAGGTCTGTAAATGGGAAGGTAACATGCAATTACATATGAATGAAATCACAGAAGGTAATCCATTCGTTACTGTAAAACAGTAATTCTGTAAATGGAATGGTAACATGCAATTACATATGATTAAAATCACACAAGGTAATCCATTAGTTACTGGAGAACAGCAGGTCTGTAAACGGAATGGTAACTGCAGTTACACAGGAGTAAAATCACACAAGGTAATCCATTTGTTATTGATGAACAATAGGCCTGTAATCGGAATGGTAGCATGTGAGTACATATGAATAAAATCACAAAAGGTAATCCATTCGCTACTGGAGAACAGTAGGTCTGTAAACCGAGTGGTAACATGCAGTTTCATATGAATAAAATCACACAAGATAATCCATTCGTTACTGAAGAACAGTAGGTCTGAACAGTAGGTCTGTAAACTAAATGGTAACGTAATTATATATGAGTCAAATCACACAAAGTAATCCATTCGCTACTGGAGAACAGTAAGTCTGTAAACAGAATGGAAACATGCAATTAGACATGAATAAAATCACACAAGGTAATCCATTCACAAGCAGGACGCCGTTCAGACGTTTTATTTATGAACAACACGCAACTGAAACAGCTTCGAAACCCCCGAAACAACGAGATTGTTCCATTTATGAAGAACCCTTACGCGGAAACCAGAATTTTCAAGACCACTGAAACAACGGACCAGTTGTTTTTGATTGAAGGGGGGGTCAGCGTTGCTTTGATGAGTGTTGTGTCCGTATTTCAGAGAGAGAGAGAGAGAGAGAGAGAGAGAGAGAGAATTCATATTGCTCATTCTGACAACACTCTTTGAGGATTGAAATGGCTGGTTATATTCGTTGGCAATACAGAGGGGGCCCGTGAGTGCTTCAAACCCTCCATTTGCATATCTTTAATATCTTGTTTTATATTTCCTTAACGGCTTAATGGATCACCGATGCTTTGATGCTCTCTCTCTCTCTCTCTCTCTCTCTCTCTCTCTCTCTCTCTCTCTCTCTCAGTATGCACGTATGGGTGCGTTCGGAACAGAGGGAAATATTGAACAAGGAGTCTCCTAACACGGAATACACCGCTCTAGCTTACCGGTATCTCTTTGCATACGTTTAATAGGCCATAGTCCCTAGGCGACTGCGTTATTAAATGATGGCCTATATTGCAGCGATATATATGAGAAATTGTTACGGTTTTTAGAGGTCTGTCCTGTGCTTGTACTATTGCGGAAGACTTTCGATGAAAGTTATTTCTTACAGGATTTGTAATGTACGGTGGAGTTAAACGGAACACTGGTGTAGGGCAGTTTTGGTTGAAACAGTATTTTACCTGGGGTTATTATTATTATTATTATTATTATTATTATTATTATATATTATTATTATTATTATTATTATTATCTGATGGAAAAGTACGCGTTACCTAACTTTTAAATTATCTGACAGTAATATAGTGTATAATATATGTATATATATATATATATATATATATATATATATATATATATATATATATATTTTGTATATATATGTGCCATATTATTGTATATAATACATATATACACATATATTATATAATGACGTAGCCCGTCAACAATAAGCAAGCATTAGATGAGTAAAGACAAGATCGGACACTTCGCGTTTGTGAGTGCGTGTATGGCCTGTGCTTGTGTGTATGTGTATGTATGAATGTGTGTGTGTGTGTATGTGTGAGCGTGTGCGTATGTGTCCGTGTGTCGCGCGAGCGCGCGCGTGTGGTATTTGGTTTAGTATTCGGGAGCTCTTCCCCAGTGGACAGGCGGGTATCTGCAAGGGAAATTGATAGTAAGATTTTGAGCCTGGCCCTCCAACTGTCCGATTTTAATTTGCATCCGTTAAGAGCCCCGCCTGGAAGCGAATTACTGCTCGACATAAGTCCCGTTATTTCCGCATAATTGTCTATTTCGGTTAGACGTGTATAGATATAGAGAGAGAGAGAGAGAGAGAGAGAGAGAGAGAGAGAGAGAGAGAGAGATAGTTTTCAGTAAGGCGGTAGGGGATACTTCCATACTTAGTCCCGTTATTTCCATATAATTGTCTATTTGGTGAGATATGTATAGATTTGTGTGTGAGAGAGAGAGAGAGAGAGAGAGAGAGAGAGAGAGAGAGAGAGAGTTTTCAATAAGGCGGTAGGCGATACTTCCATACGTAGGTCCCTTTATTTTCATATAATTGTCCATTTAGTGAGATATGTATAGATATGAGAGAGAGAGAGAGAGAGAGAGAGAGAGAGAGAGAGAGAGAGAGAGAGAGAGAGAGAGAGAGATGAAAGTTTTCAGTAAGGCGGTAGGGAATACTTCCTTACATAAGTGCCGTTAAATCCGCATAATTGTCTATTTCGGTTTATTGGGTATAGAGAGAGAGAGAGAGAGAGAGAGAGAGAGAGAGAGAGAGAGAGAGAGAGAGAGAGAGAGAGGAGAGTTTTCAGTAAGGCGGTAGGGAATATTTCCATACATACGTCCCTTTGTTTCCGCATAATTGTCAATTCCGGTTTATCTTGTATAGCTATGAGAGAGAGAGAGAGAGAGAGAGAGAGAGAGAGAGAGAGAGAGAGAGAGAGTTTTTAGTATGGCAGGAGGGAATACTTCCATACCATCAAGTTTGTTGGATATCTTGAATTAAACACCATAGATATGACGTGTGTTCAGTGTTGGACACAATGTAGGGATGAACTGACCTCTAGACTCATGAGGTCTTGATGTTATAGAACTTTCGTTTTAAATGTTTAAAAATATACTTTAAAATGTGGACGTTTTATGATGACAGATATTAAAGGTTTTGTCGAGGAATGTGTATGTTTTTATTATTATTATTATTATTATTATTATTATTATTATTATTATTATTATTATTATTATTATTATTATTATTATTTTATCAGTTAATTGATTAAGAGGTTTCCCAATAAAAAATTACTGTTGATGACTTTTAAGACAATTAACTGTGAAGAGTTTATCTCGTTTCCTTGTATACTTCATTAGGTTTTTTTGTAGTTTATTTTCTGTGCTTTCAATTTTTCGAATTTTTCCACCATAACCAAGTTTTCCTTCAGTTTTTAAGATGAAAGCAATAATCTAACAGTAATGACGAGTTTCATATCACTTTTGACAAGGTTTCGTACTCGGCAGTGATCAGAAAAGTTTATCCTTTTCTGTAGAATAAATGCAGAAATGCAAACTTTGAAAATCTTAAAAGAAATAATTGCATCATCAAAATAAAAAAAGATTTATTTTAACTATCGAAGACGAAGAGTTTCAAAGGCTAGAGAAAAGCTTCATGTACCTAAGTGCGTATCTCGTCTTGAATTAGGGAAAAATTAATGAGTAAAAATTTTGTTCAGAAAGCGAAATTACACATTTTTTTTTATTTGCCCTCTCCTTCCGTTGCATGACGTCAGCATAGATGTCAGCATTGTCTCGATAGATGACAGGATGAATATATACGATATATATATATATATATATATATATATATATATATATATATATATATATATATATATATATATATATATATAGAATATATATGAAGTATATATATATTGCAAAATGAGTGAAATATCTATTTATATATATATATATATTATAAAATATAATTCATCACGATCTAGATTGGTATGTATATATATTTGAAAATGTGAATAACTGATTTCAGCACATTTACGCTGCAAATTTTATTTTGTTTATCATATTTCATATACTGACGCTGAAGTAAATATCTATTTGTACACCTGCTGTTATTTCATCACGGACCTAATTGATGTCTGAAACCTTGAAAATATGATTGAACTGATTTTTTTTTTTATTTTGTTTATTTATTTCTCGATCACGCTGAAGTAACGACTTGAAAAGCTTTACAGTACTTTAATAATTTTTCCAATTATAGCCACTTTGTTGAAAAATAATCCACATCGTGTGGCAAAATGCAAAACTTCTTATAGATATAGAAAGAAAATAGTAAATTAGAAGTGTTAGCTGCTCGTGTTGACGTAGAATAATGGTGGAGGAAGTTATAATGACCCCAAAGTCATTTCGGCCGTTAGGTTGGTTAGGTTAGGTTACTATCCATTTAGGACCATGAGTCATAGTTTTTCTCAAGTATCTTCTAAACTAATTACTTGTTCGAGTTGGTACTTTGACATAGTGTACAAGACACTCCCACTTTTTTGCATTATAGCATTGTCAACAAGGTTTTAGTTAAGGCGCTTACCTGACTTACATGGTGTTGCCAAGCATCACAACCATGTGTCTGAACCTTTATCCTCATCCTGTCCCTCCTCCCCCTTCCCTCCTCATCCTCCTCAACTCCACTTTTTCTGGCCTCCCATCTCAGCCTCCTTCCTGTTTATGAGGATAGCATACGTTCGATTGCGTGGAAATAGGCCAGCTGACCGGCGTGAATTTCCTTTTTAAGTCAAGATAAACGCCTTAACACCATTTGACAATGCTGCACTATACTACCAAAAATTAGCGGGTGTCTTGTACACTGTTTCAAAGCACCATTTCGAACAAATAATTACTTTGAAAGATATTTGAGAAAAACGAAGACTCGCGGTCCCTGAAATGGATGGCAGTTTAAGTTAAGTTCAGGCCGAAATGATTATTAGTAGAGGACCGAAAAAACATGCTGCTCAGCGACCAAAGGTCTACATGGCCGGAATCCAGTGTCATTTGGGAGCTTGGTATATCACTGTCTATGCACTTTGGCTATCACTGCTGCAAACGGAAACACGTCTATGTGCTAGGATTTTCCCCTGTCGACTTTGCTGTGTATTTTTAACTTCGAGACATTTGTAGCCTTGTTGTCGATTTCGATGGTGGAAATAAAAAACCATTCAAAATTTTCTTGACGAATATTCTTCCTTTGAAAAACGTGATGTTAAATGCCGTGATGTTTCTTTATTGATCATTACAATCCTTGTGAGCATTGACAATCTGCTCTTGTGTGTCAGTTTTCCATAAAAAAAAAAATGGTTTTGTAACTAATTTCCTTAGAAAGTTGAACATATTGTCTCGGAAATAGCAATGTGCTTCTTAGTATATCGGTCCCGAATACTCTTACATTTTGCACCACCCATCTCTTCTGGCTACATTTTTTTTTTTTTTTTAGTTTTCTGTAAAAGAAAACTGTTACGCTGGCTTTGTCTGTCCGTCCGCACTTTTTCTGTCCGCTCTCAGATCTTAAAAACTACTGAGTCAGAGGGCTGAAATTGGCATCTTGATCATCCACCTCCAGTCACCAAACATACCAAAATTGCAGCCTCAAACCTCAGCGGTGTTTATTTTTATCTTGTGACTAACTACATAATCGTGCTTCTGGCAACGATATAGGACATGCCACCACGGGCCGTGGTTAAAGTTTCAGCCCCAGCTCATAACAGTACAGGTCGGAGACCACCGAAAGCTAGATCTATTTTCGGTGGCTTTAATTATATGGCGTAGCGACTGTCCAGAAAACTCGATTGCGCCGAAAAAACTTCGGCACATTTTCTACTTGTTTTTATTATTTCGCTGAATGATCTCTTTGGCTCCCAGTGCCTAAATACCCGCCCCATCTATCCATCTTCCGCTAAGTCTAATTGTAAGCCTCCTGTTTACAAATCATCTCCCCGTAGGGGGGCTGGTGCCGTTAATGAACCACACACAAGTGCACTGTAGGCATTAATTATGGTTCTTTGCAGCGTTCTATCGACCCCTACTTGCAAGTTGCAACCCCTTCCATTGGTTTTTACTGTACCTTCATTCATATTCTTTCTCTTCAATCTTGCTATCCACCATCTCCTAACACTTGTTTCATAGTGCAACTGCGAGGTTTTCCTCCTGTTACACCTTTCAAACCTTTCTACCCTCGATTTCCGTTTCAGCGCTGAATGACATCGTAGGTCCCAGTGCTTGGCCTTTAGCCTAAATTCTATATCCCATTCCCGTTTACAAATCAGCTGATACCATTTAGACACTTGTTTTTATATGCCACTTCGTTTCTACGCACTTTCCTCTCCCTCAAACAGCGGGCAAATGGTCGGTGTCGATGACCATAAATGTCGTGACGCCAGAGGAGTGCTAAATCAGTCGGCGAAAGCATTTGAAAGTCCCGACTTTCTCAAAGTTTTGCGACGAAGATGATGAAAATGAGAATCAGTTATTCCGCGTTTCATCGTCAGAGTTCTAAAGCTTTTTTTTTTCTTATTTATTTGTGTTTCATTACCTGAGCTTCAGAGTTCACATTATTTTTTTTTTCTTTCGTTACTTCGGGCTCAGAATTCATAAATTTCTCTTTTGTTTCTTTCCTCTGTCCCTTTTGTCATAATACCCCAATTATTTCTTTATTGCACGGGCATGTTATCATCCAACACGCCAGGTCTATTAAATAGCCCTCTTATAGTTCGCTTAAAGCCATAAATTGGCTGCAATACCCATCTCCGTTTAGGGACAATATAAAGTGCAAGATATTTACCTAATTTATAATCCTAAAATCCCAGATCTCATACAGTAGAAAGTTAATATTCTATCTGCACGATTTATAAGTTAGCCATAATCGTGCTTCTGGCAGCGATACAGGATAGGCCACTACCGGCCAGTGGTTAAAGTTTCATGGATCGCGGCTCATACAGCATTGTACCGAGACCACCGAAAGATAGATCTATTTTCAGTGGCCTTGGTTATGCGCTGTAGCGGCTGTACAGAAAACTCGATTGCACCGAAGAAACTTCGGCGTAGTTTTTACCTGTTTAATCGAGAGTACAGAATAAAAGGGGAACTAAGCAGGGCCTTTTGTGGAGTTCCAAGAATGACTTAAGGGTTGGTATGAGTGGTTTAAAACTTAGCAAGAATCTGGTTATGAACACGAATTATGTACACTTGAATTTTAGATGTCAAGCCCTACTAAAGAAAAGCGACTTTTATCTGCATATAATGAATAATCATAAATTTAAGAGTAAAATCTTTATGCGTATGAGCCTCCCTTATACTTTGAAATCAGGACGTCCACCTTATTCCATATGGCACTATACTCGGAAATCTGGTATTTTGTGAAGTACAGTTATCACCGTAGTGGTCAGTGTGAATGCACAGTGTATATATATATATATATATATATATATATATATATATATATATATATATATATATATATATATATATATATATATATATATATATATATATATATATATATATATATATATATATATATATATATACATATACATATACATATATGTACATATATATATGTACACATATATATATGTGTACATATATGCATATAACTCATCTCAGGTGTTGTAATCAGCTGCAGTAAGTACACGTAAAGCCAAAATATTCGTGCATTCTGCAGTGACACTGTCCTTGGGGGAAGCGGCTGTTAGTTCAAAAAAAAAAAGAAGGAAAATACAGCGTGCAAGAGTGTATGTGCGTTCACGACGCATATGTGTAAGTGTGTGTGTGTGTGTGTATTGTGTGTGTGTATCTGTGTGTGTGTGTGTACTGAGTAGAATTACGGTATTTGGCTGCCCAACAACAAACACCGTGCCTGAAAAGCTGGCGACTTTTCATTTTGTATAATTTCCCAGAATTCCTGTTTTTGGTGCATGCCACTACTACTTCAGCCACATTTATAATTTCCTTCCCCACTTATTCTGGGAGAACGTGCTTTAATATTTCCCGGTCTTAAATGAACAGAAAGGCAGTGTCTCCCTCTCTTTTTTTTTATGGGAATAAATAATGAATTTATTTGGTAGATGTTCAAGGGGAAAATACGACTGGGCGGAAACAAAATGCTGGCGCATCTTGTCGACGTAATTAGGTTACTCAACACTTTTAGTTCTTTTCCATTTGCTATTTTTTTTTTGCCCAGTGCAGTGAGATTTATGATGAGGCCTTTTTTTTTTTAATCATTGCGCATGCATGTTCGCATCTGTTTTAAGTAACGTTGTTACGCCAGCGGCTGGCTTCATTCCGCCTTCGTTTTTTTTTTAGTACCTTTGTGTTTTGCAAGTTTTAGTTTTCTGAAAAGAAGACTATTGTGCCGGCTTTGTCTGTCCGTCCGCACTTTTTCTGTCCGACCTCAGATCTTAGAAAGCTAATGAGGCTAGAGGGTTGCAATTTCCATTTATCAACATGCAAAATTGCAGCCCTCTAGACTCAGTAGTTTTTATCTTATTTCAGCCATATTCGTGCGTCTGGCAACGGTATAGACCCGCCACCACCAGACCGTGTTTAAAGTTTCATGGACCGCGGCTCATACAGCATTATACCGGGACCACCGCAAGGTAGATCTATTTCGGTGTCCTTGATTATACGCTGTACAGAAAACTCGACTGCGCCGAAGAAACTTCGGCGCATTTTTTTACTTTTTTTTTATGTTGCCACATTATTCATATATTGAATAATCTAAATGATCATTTTGTTACTGCGGTCGGTCGCGTCATTTGTTTTATTCGTCTTATATCCTAATTTCAGTTTCCTTTGTGTTACTTGTTCAAAATGTTTCTGCAATATTTAGGTTTGCTGAAAACATATGCAAATTGAAAATAAGATCAAAATAAAAAAATGACTCTTGGCAGAAGCAGTGGGCGAAAATTAATGTAGTAACTTTTATACATTGCGTATTTTTCTAACAGAGCAGCGTTTTTTATACCCTCTTTAAATTCCTTTATAATAATTTTTCAGCCTATTAAGACGCTCTTTTTTAACGTTAAAATGTTTTATTCAGATCTAAACGAAAGTGTCCTGTATGGGCCAAGAAGAACGAATATTTCAAGAATTTCGTACCTCTAGGTTTAGTTCGTTAAGAATTTATGTGGTAAAGTTCATGTTGCTTCAAAAGTGACAGTTTTTCTGAGTAGGATTTTTTTCCTGTGCTTCTGCCGAGGGCCGCTGTGCTTCACGCCTAAACGTGAAATGTTTATGCGAGCATTATCACATTCATAAATTTGTGCGTAGTCTTTTATGAATTATTGAATCTTATACAAAAACAAGTAAAAAATCGAGTTTCTGTACGACTTGTAATCAAGGCCACCGTAAATACAGTAGATCTATCTTTCGGTGGTCTCGGTGTATTGCTGTATGAGCCGCGGCCCATGAAACTCTCAGCCAGCCGTGGTGGCCTGTCCTATATCGTTGCCAGAAGCACGTTCATGGCTAACTTTCACCATAAATAAAATAAAAACTACCGAGCCTAGAGGGCTGCAATTTGGTACGTTTGATGATTGGAGGATGGATGGTTAACATACCAATTTGCAGCACTCTAGCCTCAGTAGTTTTTAAGATCTGAGGGCGGACAGAGAAAGTGCTTACGGGCAGACAAAGCCGGTACAATAGTTTTCTTTTCAGAAAACGTAGGACTTCAAATCTTCGTTGATTTGCACCAAATGTTTGTCATCTGGATGGGGTCTACCAACACATACTTTTTTCATAAAGTTTCCTCAACATCTGTTCTAGAGATTTTTGCTATCACAGACAGACAGACTGATTGGCTGATACACGCGCACTCCCACATGCGTACAAACAAACACACACACATCCTTGAGTTTACGGACGTCAAAATGTTTGTACAGCTCAAGTTTATCCGTTCAAGAGATTTTTGCCAGAACAGACAGACAGACAGACAGAGACAGACAGACTAATTGGCTGATACAAGCACACGCTCACACGCATGCAGACAAACCCACAGACACAAACACACACACACACACACACACACACACACACACTTGAGTTTACGGTGGAAAAAATGTCTGTACAACTCAAATTCTTTACCCAGATCGATAAAACTTGTTACGAGTTAGCGTTTTGATTATAATTATATGCAACTGCCGAAAATATTACTGTGTTTTAAGTGATTTTGTTTAGATGGGCGATTGTTTGAATTCGTTGATTAGATAAAGGCTCTTTTGAATTCCTTTCCCCTTTTTGAAGTTCTGAAATAAGTTGCATTGTTTTCCTCCAGACCGGCGCGCCATTCCCAAAAAGCAGTATAATAACAAGATCAAATGTTTTGCTGTTCAGCCTAACGAATCTCGGTCGAGATTTAAAAAAAAAAAAACACGTATCTCCTTAGGACATAAAAGATATTTTTTTAATCATGGGAAACAGTACGTCTGATTTGCATAAAATATTTAGTCTTTATATAAAAATCCTTCTTCTACCACGTTTTTATGTTGTGATGTTTTATTTAATCTCATAGAATCTTCGTGGTTGCAATTTTAGGAATTGTTGTTATGACGTGAACTTTTTTTAATATTTATAATCTCGTGAATATTTTGAACAGATCTTTATGAACACGTACATAGTAAAATTAATTGATTAATATTCCTCAATGTTCCTATTCATTTAGTTATTGAGGCTAGCATGATTATATGGCTCAAGGAAGAAACAGAAGCAATAAAAAAACTTTCAAACCTGATCACTTAAGTGATACCCACCATATCCGAAAACATTTAGCGGTGTTGTCTACGTTTGCAAATTCCTGCTAACTTGTAAATTATAGCCTCGGCCAAAAATGACTCTGAAGGTTTTAAGTCAATTAAAGATTCTGAAGGTTTCATAATCGTGATCTGGCTACTCATCATTAAGAAATCGTATTATCCAATTGACCTGTAATTTGCCAATGCGCAATAATATAACCTTCAGAGTCATTTTTGGCCGAGGCTATAATTTAGAAGTTAGCAAACATAGACAAGACCGCTAAATGTTTTCATACATGGTGGGTATCACACAAGTGAACAGGTTTTAAAGTTCTGATTGCTTCTGTTTTTTCTTGACCCTCAAGTCCTTTCAGCTTCACGCTGTTTCCTCCAAACGTGTGATAGACTTGACCATTAGGTTTCCCGTCCCGTCGGCCTCGGCATGGTGAATAGGAGGTATCTTAATTAAGAATCTAAAAATGAAGACAGAAAGAAAGGAGGAAGAAAGAAAGTAGAGGAAGGAAGAAAGACAGGTAGGAAGGAAACTCGTATATTAATCGACAAAGCAGAAGAAATGGTTGAATGGAATTAATCTCTGAAGAACAAGTATAAAAAAAAAAACACCCACATAAGAGACTCGTTCAAACATTCATTCCCTCTGTTGCCTCCCTGGGCCTTAATGTGCGACCTTGACCAGTCACATCAGGCTCATATGAAAGGAGTCTGATTGAAGCTTGTAATTAATTATTAGTTGTCTGTAAAAGAAAACTATTGGGATGGCTATTTGTCTGTCCGTCCTCACTTTTCCTGCCCGCCCTCAGATCTTATACGCTGTGTTGTTGGCACTTAATAGCGGTGCCAGACGCACGATCATGGCTAACAACCTAAATCAAACAAAATACTGGAGGCTAATCAAACAAAAAATACTGAGGCTAGAAGGCTGCAATTTGCAATGTCTGATGATTGGAGGGTGGATGATCCAGGTGGCAATTTGCAGCCCTCTAGCCTCAGTGGTTTGTAAGATTTGAGGGCGGACGGACAGCCAAAAAGCTATCTCAAAAGTTTCCTTTTACAGAAAACTAAAAACTGGAGGAACTGGGATGAAAAAAATTATACTGGAAATTTGGAAGATAAGGAAGATAGCCGTATTTTCCGCATGCAAGAACTGAAAGGGGAAGTGAGGGAGGAAGCATAATAGAACAAGAAGGAAATAGACCCATTGGGGTTAGAGAAAAATGAAGGAACAAATAGACCTAGGTAGAAAAGAACAAAATAGAAGGAACAAATAGATCAAGGTAGAAAGGAACAAAATTGAAGGAACAATTAGATCTAGGTAGAAAGGAACAAAATAGAAGGAACAAATAGATCTAGGTAGAAAGGAACAATATAGAAGGAACAATATAGAAGGAACAAAAAGATCTAGGTAGAACGGAACAATATAGGAGGAACAAATAGATTTAGATAGAAAGGAACAAATAGATATAGGTAGAAAGGAAGAAAATAGAAGGAACAGACAGATATAGGTAGAAAGGAACAAAACAGAAGGAACAAATAGATATAGGTAGAAAGGAACAAATGGATATAGGTAGAATGGAGCAAAATAGAAGGAACAAATAGATATAGGTAGAAAGGCACAAAATTGAAGGAACAAATAGAAATAGGTAGAAAGGCACAAAATAGAAGGAACAAATAGACATAGGTAGAAGGGAGCAAAATAGAAAGAGCAAATAGATATAGGTAGAAAGGAACAAAGTAGAAGGAACAAATAGGTAGAGGTAGAAAGGCACAAAATAGAAGGAACAAAATAGCAGGAACAAGAAGGTCAGAAGTGGGCACAAAATAGGGAACAAGATAGGTAGAAGGGAACAAAAGAAGGAACAAATAGAAGTCTGGGCAAAAATAGAAGGGGCAAAATAGAGGGAACAAACAGATCTAGGTAGAAAGGAACAAAACAGAAGGAACAAATAGATCCAGATAGATGGGAACGAAATAGAAGGAACAAATAGATATAGGTAGAAAGGAACAAAACAGAAGGAACAAATAGATATAGGTAGAAGGAAACAAACAAACAGATCTAATAACTGAAGGAAATAAACAGATCTAGGTAAATTTGAAGGAACAAATAGATATTATAGATAAATAGAAAAAGGTCTAGGTAATAGGGAACAGAAAAACCAGTAGAAATGGAGTGGAGTGGAATGAAATGATGGATGAAAATATATTCATATCAAAGAATCCCATAGATAAATAAATAATCCAGGCTGAAGACAGAATAATGATTCAGTCCCACGAAATAAAAGGCTAGAGAGAGGAGAACCGAGGAGGCAACAGAGAGATGAGATATAGATCCTCGGTAACAAAGATGAGAGATGGAATAAAAGAAAAAAATAGGAGATGGGAGCAGTCTGGATATCGACGGATCAAAGAGACGGAAATAAAGAATGAAATACGTACGATGGAAATAACGTGGACGGCGAAGGAAGGAAAAAGTTTAATGCAAATCAGGGAATAATATGCGAAAGAAAGTCCAGACGAAACTCATAAGAAAAGTAATCGAAAATAATAAAAAAAAATACAAAGAAACGCTGGAAAAGGAATCATAGAGAATAAGCAATTGAAAGACATGAAAGAGAAGCGGAAATAGGGTATGTTATTTGAAATGTTTGAAATAAATACGTTGGACGAATAAGGAAGGAGAAAAGGGTGAATCAAAATTAAGGAAAAATGTAGAGGTCATAATGGCATGAAGAATTAGTAAGAATGAAATGTAAAGAGGGTTTAATTATATGAATAAAAGAGGAAAAGGTAGTGGCCATTTTTCGATTGATTGGAAGAAAAAATAAAAACGTAGTTATAATGATACGAATCAAAAAAAAAAAATTTAAGAGATCATGATACTGAAAAAAAAGAATGGGAATAAGAGGTGATAATGATGTGAGTAGGTAGAAAGTATGGAAATGAAGTGTTATAATTCACTGAATGGAAAGAAATGATAGAAAGGGAAGCTGTCACATGCCTGTGAATGGAAAGAATTAATGGCAGGGGAAAGGTCATAATTCTATGAATAAAAAGAAGGAATGGAAAGAAAATGTCATAATTCTATGAATAGAAAAAAGAATGAACAGGGAAGCGGTCATCATTCTATTAATAGAAAGGAAGAATTAAAGGGAAATCAAATAGAGTAAATCAGAAAGAAGGGGGATAAAAAAAATTCTTCTTAAGAAAAGGAAGATGGAACGAAAGAGATAAAAAAAAAGATGAAGTGAAAAGAATCACATTAGTTTCATCCAAACCGATTTCGTTGCGGCTTGAAGAAATTGTCATTGGGAATCCGATTTCATTCCAAAAAAAAAAAAAAAAAATTTAAAAAGATAAATAATCAGAAAGCGACGGAACAAAAAAAGATAGAATAATCAGTAGGCGACTGATTCGCTGTTTACAGGACCTCCATTAGGCCGAAATCATCGGGATGAAAAATGGGTGTTAAAATGTCTGTCATGAAGACAACAAATATCAACGGTTTTTTTTCGACGTGGAAAGCAGATTTCGTCCCGGATTTAGAGTTTCAAATCTGTCACTCCTGCTAGGCGCTGCTGCTGCTACTCGGATGAACCGGCGCTGCATTTTTGGATAATAATGATGTCAGCGTTCCGGGTTCATGATTTTTAGATGCTTACCCTTTTAGGACAAATCCGTCAGAATTACAAAATTTTAAGAGCTGCTTTAATAATGAAGCCGACGAGAGCAAAGCCCTCCTGACTCCCCCTCTCCTCCCCCCTCCCCCTTCCCCATCCTCCCATTTTCCTCCTCATCTCCCCCTTTGTGTGTTTTTGTTTTGTCTAACTCTTATTGTACGTATTTTTTATGCATAGGTAAACTTGATGTTTCTGTGTTTGAGTGACATTTCAATGCCGTTATTTTTTTATATTCTTGTTCCTCTTTAAGTTCACATTCAGTTGTCTGGCTTTTCATTTAATTTCATTTACTTATTTAACTACAACTGGAAATTGTTCTCTTTATCGTTTTTCCCCAATTGTAAAGCACTCACTCATTTCCTTTCCATTGTGTGTGTGTGTGTATTATTATTATTATTATTATTGTGTGTGTGTGTGTGTACATGTCAGGTCAGAGGCATTGCCAAACAAAGAATAATTATATACATTGTTGTAGAGGAAGTATCAGGCTGTTATTGTTTCAAGGTTTATAATGCCGCCCACGATAATGACAATGGCTCTTGATATAATAATCATTACTTCATTTTTAGCAAAGTACGTTCGCAAAATGAAATCCTTTCTTGCCTCCGAGGTCATTTAACATTCTTGCCCATTTTTTCCTTCAAGAGCAAAGATGATTTTTGGTGTCCCCGGCTCCCTTCATCATATATTGAACAGGTGAAAGCTGCTCTTAATTACCTGCAAGTTTGCGAAGAAGTAAAAAGAAGAAGAAGAAGAAAAAAGAAAAATACGAAGGTAGCAGCAGCTCCAGCTCTTTTGTCCAATTGATTTTTAATGTTCCCGAAAGCTTGCTGCTTGAGCGTTTCGTAAAAGAGAGTTCTGTTTTAAAAATCGTGAAAGGAGAAGCTGTCTTTGAAGGTCGAATGGTGTGACGACGGCGGAGGCTGTTTAAAACCGGCTTTCTTTCACAGGCTAAGGAACTCTCGGCAGCGCATGAAAAATTCGGCCTGGAAACAACATGGTTTGTCTGCTCTTTCCTCCTTGCTTCTTGCCTCTCCTCCTCCTCCTCCTCCTCCTCCTCCTCCTCCTCCACCTCCTCCTCCTCCTCCTCTCTCCCCTCTCCTCCCCCTCCCCTCCCCCCTCCCCCCTCCCCCCTCCCTCCTCCCTCCTCCTCCTCCTCTCCTCCTCCTCCTCCTCCTCCTCCTCCTTCAACTCCCCACCCCCAAACCTCCTCCAAGTGTGCCCATCTTTTCTCTCTACACCCACCCCCACCTTTTTTCTCTCTCTCCATCTTTCTTGCCCCCTCAATCTTCACCCGTCCCCACATTTTCCACTGTTAACACGCTACACTTTTAATCCTCCAAAACAAACGTTTGCAGACAAACGCTTGCAAACAACGGGCACGCTGCTTATAAGCAAACTTACGGTTCATATCGATTTTTGTTTCCCTGTTGCGTCTTTGTAACCATTAACAACTTATTTTCTCTCTCTCTCTCTCTCTCTCTCTCTCTCTCTCTCTCTCTCTCTCTCTCGACCATGTCACTATCGCATTCTTATAACCCAGCATTTACATAAATATATAACTGAGTATTCACGAGAAAAGGCAGATTCGATTCCTGGACGATACTTGATGATTTAAGGATGTTTTGTTGACCTAATCAGGTATTATATATGGTGAGCTTCTTAAAAGTAAAAAAAAAAAAAATCATGAAATAGATCATGGAACAAAAGAATGAACACAGAAGAGAAGACAAAATAGAATATCTCTCTGATTTATTTCGTATCTTTTTTTAGGTTTGCTTCGCGGACGCAGAATAAAACGTGACTTAGATTTAGAAGTACTGGGGAGAAGGCGTAAAAATTCACGATTTAATAACCAAGCCAGAGAAACCGTCAAAAGTGGCACGTGAAACACACACACACACACACACACACACACACACACACACACGCACGCAGTAACAAAAGACTTGCGTGATGCAAGAATAGGTGTATCCGCGAGAGAGAAAAGGGGAATTACTGATGAAAAGGCAAATTGAAATGTAAAAGTCATTGCAAGAATTTCGGCGATAAAAAGGAGGCATTAGCGGAGGGAATGGAAAAAGAATGATAGAACACTGAGCGTGGAATAAAAGCCGTAGATGGAAAAATGTGATGCTGTTGAAGAGTGCCGAGAAGCAGAAAGAGGGAAATAAAAGAGGGGAAGAGGGAAAAGTAATTTACTTAGGTTTTTATTTACCCCGTTCAAAAAAATGTGTCACGGTCGTTTATAAACATTACACGTGTATGGTGTGATAGTTATGCGTAAGTAGGGATGCAAATGTTTATATGAATACTTTTTCAAACAGGTAACGGAGATATATAAATGAGCTTTGACGTAACCTTTAAAGGTTGATTAAAATCGTGTCCGTATATAAATCGATGTTTTACAGATAAGCAGATCGGTACGAAAAACGTAGAGAAGCTTTGTAATGCAAAAAAAAAAAAAGTATCTTTCATTCATAGGCTAAACCTTAAGTAGTTGTAAGGTGATGTCGAGGGATTTACATTTCAGGAAATATGTGCACTGTAAAATTTGCCTAGAGCTTGTGGTATGAAGTGATGTCTCAAATTGTTGTGCATTGAATTTTACAGAAGAAAGTGAACAATAATTCTGCAAATGCAATGGGCTTTTGGGATGATGGCAAACATGTCTGTCCAACTCATTTGTCCCTTGCAAGGTGAGTTTACCTGGTTTGAGAGAATCGAGGCAAATAAGCAATAGACATGGATCGCGGACTCGTATTCTTTAGATGGACAATCATTTAAAGGAAACAGGTTTGAGATTGTTAAGGAATTAGGGAAGATTAAAAGATTTGTATATGGGAGAGAATTTTAAATGTGCTACAGCAAGTAACAAAGAAGAGTTTTTTGGCTTTTGAATTTTTTCTAAGACTCGGAAGACAAATATAGAAAAATGTACATACAGTAATGTAGAAGGTTCTGAATACGACAAAACAGAATTCAAATAAAGCTGCTATCCAACAAGATAGCTTGTAGAGATTCTTATTACTAGATACAGTGTAAATTATTTACCCGAATATAAATCTTCTCTAATGTAGGGAGTCCTGCCGAGGAATGAGTAAGGTACTTACGTTAGGTAAATGAGGAGATTGTTGGTCGCTAAGGGTATGAACACAGACAGAGGAGATAGAATTGTAAATGAAGGTGACGAGAGCATCAGGTTATGAATGAAAAGGAAAAGGTTGGAGTGTGAATTTGTGCATTTGTAAGTGTATGGATGACGAGGACAACATGAGAAGTGAAGACAGTGTTTTGACATCTGAACAATGAAAGACGAAAAATAGATTAAATAGTGTGCCGGGCTGTGAGAGTGTTTCTCTCTCTCTCTCTCTCTCTCTCTCTCTCTCTATATATCTCTCTCTCTCTCTCTATATCTATATATATATATATATATATATATATATATATATATATATATATATATATATATATACATAAAATATGTATACATTCCTATTACACATGTTGAAGCTGTGGTGTTGAAATGGTATAGATTCCAGTTCTAAATTATAAATTTAGAAATTTGGAATCTACACTATCCCGACTCATTGAAACCTAACATGAGTAGTAGTAATATATATGCACAGTGAAGTTGTTTGGCTATTTTGTGATATACTGTTCATATATCTTTGTATCTCTCCATCTGTATATCTGTCTATCTAAATATCTATCTATCTATCTATCTATCTATCTATCTATCTATCTATCTATCTATCTATCTATCTATCTATATCTATCTATCTATCTATCTATATATATATATATATATATATATATATATATATATATATATATATATATATATATATATATATATATATATATATATATAAAATCATGGATCAAATATTACTTCCTTTTATTTCGCATGATCTCCAAATGAAAAAGTTCCTTCCCAATCCCACCGCATGAGTGAATGTGTGTGTGTGTGTGTGTGTGCGCGAGCGTGTGTGTGTGTGTGTGTACATGCCTAAGTGCGCATGCCTGCGGAAAAACGAGTGTTGCACGTGCACTTTGGTTACTTTATAACAAAGCGGAATCTTTTATTATGTAGATTTCTTTTTTTCGTTTAACTAATAAAGGACGAAAGCGATTGCGCGAAGTCCCTCGTCCTGACACACTAGTGGTGAATCTCCCCGAAGCAAAGGGATTTCTTACACCGACGATTTAGACCTTAAATAAGCTGACGGCAGCGCTATTGGCCCTACTTTGTCCGGAAAACTGGTGAGTTCAGCCCAATATCGATATTGTGGTCAGGTTCGGTCATTGTCCTCACCTGTTGTGAGATGGAAGGCCCTGGGGCAGACAACGACCAATTTCGACGGTGGTGAACTGTGCCTGAGTGAGCACGCGCGGCCTCTCTCTTAACAATGTATGGATATATTAACATTCATGTACAGACAAGACTCACGACTTGCATATATATATATATACATATATATATATATATATATATATATATATATATATATATATATATATATATATATATATATGTGTGTGTGTGTGTGTGTGTGCGTGTGTGTATGTGTGTGTATATATACATACATACACACATATACACACACTACGCTACACACACACATTCACTCTTCCTCTCTCAGAGAGAAAAATATATTCAAGGAAATTTGAGAAGGATTTTTGTCAGCTTTAGATATGCTACCAGCCGTAAAACCGTATTTGTTATAAATATCTTAACTAAACGGGATAGAAGTAATAGAATTGATGTAGTTTTTAAGTTTTCTCATTCCTAACATTTTAAATTTCTTTTATCTACTATGAACAATGGTTTGACCTTTGAATTTTCAAACTTTTAATAATTGCAAGATTTCATGTTATTTCTCTTTTGACACTTTCTTTGCAACACTTGTATAATTGGAAATGACTCTTGATACCTTTGCCTTAGTTCTTTCAAGGGAATATCCTATTTGTTAGTAATTCCATTTCCCGTTGAAAGATTTACAAGAACCATTAATTATTAGTGGCATATTTCTTATTCAGACGATTAAATCCGTTTAATACACAGTCAGACATTTTCTTTTGAATCAGGTGATTTCATTGAAATTTCCCAAGAGCCCACATTTTTTGTCGAAACCTTTCAAAATTTCTCTCGTAAATTTCCTCTTCCCTCCCCTCCCTCGTGCGTTCCCTCCCTCCACCGGAGCTTCCCCCTTCCTCTAATTCCCTCCCACTTTACCCAACGCACGACTCCTTAACTAGCGCCCTCCTTGAAGTCTTGTCAAAAGTTGTGGTAAGCAAACAAGGCGTCATGGGGCCCGGGGTCGCCTCGGGGGTAGGAGGCTGGTGGAGGGAGACCTTGGCTGGGGATGGAAGGAAGGACTGTCGGGTTGGGGGTCGTTCTGGGGTCACTGGGGAACTGCTGGTACTTGGATAGGGGCGAAGGGGTTGGGATGGGGTTGCCCCTGGTCGTGGTGGTTGTGGGTGGGGGTTGTCCTGAGGTGGGCAAGATTGGAGGGAAGGTAAAGGGGGCGCTCGGATTGTCGGTAGTTCTTGGGTCAGTCTGGGTGGGGAGCAAGGGTCTTGGATACGTAACTCTGAGATTGTGAGGGCTGAGGAGAAAGGCAGCTAGGGCGGGGGTGGGGTCTCCACAGGTGGTGGATTTGTTGTTGTGGTAGGAGGGGAGGAGGCGGTGCTCCCTTAATCACTCGCAAGGTTCACAAACTAAAGTAAACAGCCTGCCGCAGTTATTTCCACCCCGTAGGAAATCAAACAGCTATGCCTTTCTCTGGGACGCGGAGATTATCGTAGAAAAAAAAATGCTAACTTCAAGCGTTTCTCGGGCCTCTGATGTCGAGCAGTTTAAGAAAAAAAAATGGATGAATTGAGACTTTTTGCTGAATTATTAAAATCCTTTTTCATGTTTAAGAAATTTTTTTCCCCAATTTCTATTTGAGGTAAGGGGGTGGGTTGAGTGTGGATACAGCTGGTGATATGAGCCTCTAGAAATAAACAGAGGTTATATAAACATTTACGAAGACATTATTCTGGAAATAAATGGAGGTTATATAAATTTTACGAAAAAAGGGTTATTAAATTATTAAAAGCCTTCGTTTTAGTTTATTTGTTAGTGTTTAAAGAACCCAACGTCTTATTTTGTTAAAGATATTAGTCTTGGCATAAGAAGACTATGTCATGTAAAGATATCTCGCAGTATTAGGAAAATAAAATACTCTCGCAGTAATCGTTACTTAATGCTCCATATTCTTCGACGCCGGTTGACTGAAGCAATCAATCAAGGTTTTCTTTTTGCAATTTTGTCAAGGTGGTAAAAATGTTATATAAATTGAGCATATGGTCTCTCCCCTTTCTTGGAATGTTCATATGAGTTCTTGAGTTGTTTTTAAATTGCTTTTAAAATTCTTATGCAAAGTTTATTAAAAGAAATGTATTTATCGATGGCGTTATGTCCTTTCCGTTTCAAAATATGGAGTGTGTGTCATTGAACTTGACTAAAGCGGTTATTCTTCTTCTTCTTCTTCTTCTTCTTCTTCTTCTTATTATTATTATTATTATTATTATTATTATTATTATTATTATTATTATTATTATTATTATTCATAAGTGTTAGGAGGTAGTCAGTCGTAAGAGATGTTTATCCCCCTCCCCCCAAGAAAAATCAAACTTTGAATAAATTTTTATTCATTTTTCCTCTTCACAGTTTTACTAGCAAAGACAGTTTGAGAAGAAAGTGAAAACTTTTATTGTAAAAGTTAAATTATAATTCAATTCGCTCAACCCCACTGTGGCCTGTGGTTAGTCTTGTAAATCGTACCTCTCTCTGTCGAGGAAAATAGTAACATGACAATAACTGGGGAAAATAATGAGAATACATTTACTCCAGTGCGTGGAGAGAGAGAGAGAGAGAGAGAGAGAGAGAGAGAGAGAGAGAGAGAGCATGCAAAACAACGCGATATCAATTACGGGCAATTGATTGTTTTGAGTCACCAGATCGACGTTGCCGCTGGAAAGAAAATTTTCATTATGATCTTTGGCAATAAGGGAAAGAGAAAGTAAGAAAGGGGATGCTAGAGAGAGAGAGAGAGAGAGAGGGGAACGCGTATTGCATTGAAATGAACCTGAATTATTAATTGGAACATCTGAAGGGGAACGACATAGAATTGGAATTAGGGTAATGGAGAGATAAATTGTAAAAGCTTTTGTGAAACGAGAAATAAAATGGGAGTTTGATAGCTTGATATTTCATAGAGAGAGAGAGAGAGAGAGAGAGAGAGAGAGGTAGAGTTAGAGTTAAGAAGAATGTTCAGTTGAACAATCAAAAAATAAGAAATACTATCGATGAAACAGTTACTATTTGGTCACAATTATATATATATATAACAACATATATATATATATATATATATATATATATATATATATATATATATGACATAACTACTAACTGCTATATATATGCATATATAAATTTTGTATGCGGATGATTAGATGGATAGATAAAAAATCCAGATCTTTTAGCTTACCTTGCCAAATTTAAACTGTATAAGTAAGCATTTTTTTTTTATTTAGACTCTCCAGAGTTATGTTGTAAACTATCAAATTATGTTCCATTAAGGGAGATGATTTATTTGTGATTTTAATTATTTGTGATCATTTAATGAGTCATTCATCAGATATACTGATAAAGGAATTACAATTTTTCTAGTTGAATTGACAAAATTGATTATTGATTATTCATTTGCCTTTTTGTTTGAGATGCCAAATTGTATGATACATTAAAAGGTTAAGAGAAAAAATGGAATTATATGATTCCCTTTTGAATTATAACGCTCTCTCTCTCTCTCTCTCTCTCTCTCTCTCTCTCTCTCTCTCTCTCTCTCTCTCTCTCTCTCTGAGAGTGTGTGTGTGTGTGTGTTATAATTCAAAAGGAAATCATATGATTCCATTTTTTCTCGTGTCCTTTTAAGGTATATATACACTGTATATATACACATATATACATGCATACATACGTATGTGATATATATATACATATATATATATATATATATATATATATATATATATATATATATATATATATATATGTATATATATGTATATGGGTATGATATATATATATATATATATATATATATATATATATATATATATATATATATATAGTTAAGTGGGTTAGTATCGTCTCTATATACAGTGCCTGAATTCATTGACAATTGCTCATCAATTATAATTCCCCTTGGTGTACAGTATTGCCGAGGGTATACTGCAATTGGTATCAATCGATATTTGTGGCGTTTTCTATATATATATATATATATATATATATATATATGAGAGAAGAGAGAGAGAGAGAGAGAGAGAGAGAGAGAGAGAGAGAGAGAGAGAGATTCATCCCATTCCCAAAAGATGGCATGAAGTAAGTGAAACTAGGCAAACATTCACCGTAGGCATATTTGTGTACAGAGGGGAAATTGTTTGCATCTAGGAATAACTACGCTTTATTTATTTCACCGGTTCAAGAGAAAACTTGAGCGTCGTTCCGCCCAGAGTGGAAACTAGCATCAAGCGGCATTTAGTATCTGTTGCTGAGTTTTCAGTTTCGGCTTGAAATTGATGACGTTTGAGAACTGGCTTAACTATGTCATTTAGCTCAATTGTTGTTGTTATTTCGCCCACTTCACAAAGGCCCATTTATTAATGTTAGGGGCATGCGAGCTCGTTCGGGGATTAGGTCTGCATCCCTCTTTCTCTCCGGGAAGTCTGGTTGTATAAATATGGGTCGTTTGCTCTTTTTATAGGGTAATTGGCGATACTTCTTGTTTAGTTGGCAACATATTAACTGTTTATTTTCATCAGGAGAAGTCCCCAGGCGGCGAGGCCCGTGTGTTTCTCTTGATTCAAATGTGACCGTGCCATGCATCACGTATTTCAGTAACTGGCACAGTTGCATTGTCCCTGTATGTACCTTTCATTTCGCTTTAGTGATATAAATGGCCTCTGTGGGAGAAACAGGTGATTCGGCCTTTACTCCGGTTGCAAAAAATGTTATTGCACCGTGATTTTTTACTAGATGTAACTGCATTCGCTCAGTGCTCTTTATTTTTCTCATGGTTAAAGCTAACAAATTGCCGGCACTTCCCCTTAAAAGGCTTTATTGGGATCCCCCCAAACTTTATTCCAATCTTGCGCTGTAGGTGAAAACTAGGCGCAAAAAGGCAAGCGTATGTATTACTTGGTAAATTGGTCGTGTGTGCATTATTGTACTGTGGTGCTTACGTTGACTGTCTGCGAACATATTGTTGGACATTACAGCGCAGGGCGTGTGTCTTTTTTCTCAAGGGGGAAGGGGGGAGGGTAATGGGGGCGGGGGGGAAGTTGCTGTTTCGTTGCCTTCCATAATTGATCGGGCAAGTCTTTTTGCTGTTGCAGTTTTAGGAACTGGTGAGTGTGTTACTGGTCTGACCAGCATGCATATGTAATGGAGGTTCGTTCTGTCGCAGGGGGCGTTCATGGTGGAGGTTAGACCCATCACAGTTAGTTAGTTCGATCACAAAGCTCTGATGAGAGTTGAGGTCTTGACGACACACCAAAAATAAGTTTAATCCACCACAACACAAATGATGAAAATCAAGTTCATCACCCTCTTGTTGGAAGCAGAATTCATTTCAACACTTTTTAAAAGTAAAGTTCATCTCACACACACACACACTCACGCGCCCATACATACACCTGATGGAAGTGAAGTTGATCACTACACTCCTGTTGGAAGTGAATTTTATCATAGCAATACTTTTTACAGTCCATCCCACATGCTTATGTAAGTTTAATGCATCACAATACACCTGATGGAAATACAGTATAATACATCACAACACACTTGATGTAAAAGTAATACGCCACAACACACTTGATAGAACATACATCACAACACACTTGATAGACGTTTAATATACACCACAAAACACCTGACTGAAATTTAATACATCACAAAATACACCAGATGGGAGTTTAATACATCACAGAACACCTGATGGAAGTTGAATACATCACAACACACACGGTAGAAGTTTAACACGCCACAACATACCTAATGTAAGTTTAATACACCACAATACACCTGATGGAAGTTTAATGCATCACAACCCACTTGATGGAAGTTAGGCGTGTCATAACATACCCCTTTATTAATAATGCATCTAATTGTTTTCCTTAACTCTCTCCAAAGAATTTCAAGTCGTCTGAAAGAAAAAGTCACGCAAGTCGGTTAATAGCATTACATCTGTCATTCACTAATGGTAAATGAGTTCCCAGTGACAAATGGATAGCTGGGCGAGTCGATTAGAAATCCATTTGCCAGTCTGTCAATTCATCACCCCGTATTTTTATGAGGGAATAATCAGCCTTTGTCTTCCAAACCTCGCCCTGTTTTTGAGTCGCACTCTTGGGTCGTCGGGAATTCCATGACATTAGGAGTTTGCATTGACACTTTGCAACCTGTGTCGTTCGTGTTAATTAGTTAGTTGCACCAACATACAAATTCATGTTATGAATTTAGAAGTTGATGTCCGGTTCCTCCTTCCTGTTTATTAGCTTTTTTTGTACAGCTCATCTTTTGTTTGTCCTTAGAGGGGGTGTCTTTAGAAGGAGATGATCTTCGGGTTCTTTGCAGTCCCTTATGGAAATAGGCTGCTATCTTCAGTGCCTTTTCTACTATGTTTGCGTTGCGTCACAGTCCACCAGCAACCAGGTTGCAAATTTATATATATATATATATATATATATATATATATATATATATATATATATATATATATACTATATATATATATGTATATATATATATGTATGTATATATATATATGTATGTATATATATATATATTTGTATGTATATATATATATATGTAATGTATATATATATATATATATATATATATATATATATATATATATATATATATATATATATATATATATATATATATATATATATATATATGTTATATATGGATGTTGATGTGGATGTGTGTATGTGTGTGTGTGTATGTATGTATGTGTATGTATGTGTAGGGTGTAAGTGTGTGTGGGTGGCTGGGTTTTTTGGGTGCATTATTATGGGTGGACAAATATTAGGCTAAGAGGTATCACGCTTCACATAACGACTAATATCATTTACAGATATGTTTTGGTAGTGTCAAATTTTGTAATATAGTATTTCACAAATCAACAAGGCTAATTTAGGCATGTGTCAGGGTATGATCTGTGGTGTTTCATAAGAGTGAAGAAGCTCCAGTGTGTACAGATAACAAAACCGTAATATTCTCTGTAATCTCATTCTATTTACCTCACTTTGCATACTGTGCCTCTATTACGCACGCATGACGTCATCCAGGAAGGAGTGCCATTTGTTATGAGTTGCTTTTGCCGTCGTAAAATAACTTTGCTGTGAAAATAGTATATGGATGAACCTCCCAGGAGAGAGCGTTGATGTTATAGCGTTTCCTGGCAGGATGTTCCCATAAGGGCTTCGTTAATGTACATATCCCACCCGATGTTTCAGCTCGCACTTAAACGCTTCGAATATGCCTCCTCTCTCTCTCTCTCTCTCTCTCTCTCTCTCTCTCTCTCTCTCTTTATGTACTTCCATCGGAGCGGATCCGAACAGAGTTCCCCGGCCGTCTTGCAAGCATTTGACGATAAAAGGTTGGATGAAATTGGATTTCAGCCTTTTCCATCCACGTATCGGGAAGGGAAGGGAAGGGTGGGATTGGGGGGATGCGGGGAGGGGGGCGGATACCTGGTTACGATAATTCATCCTGCTAAAAGGTATTTGCCCTGCCGGAGCTAGATACGTGCCCGCTAATCTGACAAATTCCCTTTCTCTCGTGTATATCCGTATAGACTGATAAGCATGTTTATTCTTCTCGATAAAAAAAATTAAAAATTTAAAAACAAGTCGGATTTTAGGTAAAAGTGAGCATGATGTAGTCTTTAAAGTGGAGAAAAATTGATGTGTATTTATTTGATAATTTGTAACAAATTTTTCACATTTTTATGCTTTCAGATACTAAGCCACTTATAGCTCACGAATATCAAATTCTCTATACCTTGGGAATAACTTTAACCTAAAGGGTTAGCCTTACTTGGCCATTATTCAGACCTATGAATCTTTGAAAGAGATGATGGCAGGTTGACAGCAGACTTAAAAACTGAGCTGTCTAGAGAAAGCTGAGTGGATATGTCTACTGCCATCCTGGCACATCCTAAATAAGCATAGTTCGAATCTGGAAAGGTTCTACCTTCAGGAGCCACCCCTTGAAGGGGAAAAGGACACACACACACATATATATATAATGTGTGTCTATTTGTACGTATGTATATATGTATGAATGTATATGTGTCACTTCTGCCCTTTGAGAAAGGTCGTTCCAGATTGTTCGTTCATGAAAAGGAAATCGAATGTGTTTTTCTTGGTGATGGTTAGGGAGGATATAGACTCTTAAGGATGGTGATTAATCCTTATCTAGTAATTTTTCCCAAAATGAATTTTCTTGATATCTGAAGGGTAAGTTTGATATTCAGTAAGAGTTCATTGCCATATGATTACAATTAAGGTAATCCCTTACTTTGAAGGCTGTTGTTACATCCTTTAAAATAGTGATTCTTAAACTGGGGGGCGCCAGAAACTTCCAAGGGGGGCGCAAGCACTGGTTGCCAGATGGTGCCTATTATTTTTTTTATTTGTGCTGTTAATTGCAAAATTGTCAAAAACATTATCATTGCTTCCATGTGTTTTATAATTATTATCGCAAAACATGCTAAAAATTCAAACTATAAGTCAATTTTCATTTCAAATCTTGTTTATCAAAAACAACTTATTGTTTATAGTTTATAATTGGCAAAAATTTCAGGGGTAGGGGGCATGGGATCTGTACATAATGCAGATGGGGGCACAAGACAAAAAAGTTTAAGAATCACTGCTTTAAAACATCTTAATTTTAAGATAGTTCTGACGTCGTTAAGAGGATTCTATAATAGTTTTAAGATTTTATTTCATTGCAGACAGAGGTCTGTATTGCACTGTCAGTTCTATAGTATGCATTTTCCTGAATCGTTTATTATACCCAGTTTGATTGTTTTTCCTTTGATCTGAAAGTGCTTTACGCATTTCAGTCGGACGTAATGTTTTCGAATCTTACGATACGCAGGAGAACACATTTATTCCGTCCCCCCTTTCTTATGTTTATCCACATAAAAGATATGTTCCCTGGTAGTGATAAAATGCGGCAAGTTTTACTCGGCATCGCGAGAAAGTTTTATCGCTCGTTTTATGTTGTTCCTGTTGGATTTGTTCCCCCCGAACAACTATTCTTTCCTTTTTCTCTCCCGTCTCCATATTTCTTTATTCCCCTGATACCTTGCGTCCACTAGCTTTATCACAGTACGCATGATATATAATAAAGTGGGGTCAGTTTCTCACAATACTTCTCACTTCCAGGGACCGTCTCCTGTGCCACATACAGTTTCAACTCGGGAGGAGTGGGTTTTCGGAGGTGGGGGTGATCAGGGGGGTGGGGGATGGGAGGGGGAAGGGAGGGAGATATCCCGTCCTCTCTCCGCTGACCATCGTTCTGTTTCTGAAAGCATCGGGCACTCGCCAATCACTCCGGCCCTCCGCCGACCAGTCCCTTCCGAAATTGGTCGAAATTCTCCGGGTGAGAAATCACCACTAAATCAACATTTACTGGAGGGTCAAAAGGACGAGTTTGGGGAAGAACACGTCCGGCGATGGCCAAAATCGTCCTCTCCTCCAGGAAGTTGGCCATGAATGTTTTTCGTAGGGGGGAAGAAAAGACTCCGTTGAGCGAAGTTCAGTGGGGAATGTAATATGGTGGAAGTGGGGTTCGGGGTGGGTGTGGGAGATATCTCGTGTTCAGGGGTGGGATGATGGGGTGGGGGGTAGGAGGGGTGTCCCCGCAGTCATCAAGTGAGGTCCCATGAGCATCGTCAATCACACAGTTTTGATCAAGTGCGAATTGTGTGGCTCCCCGGTCTGGTGTGGGTTTGGTCGGATCGAAGCAGAATTCAAATTAAGATTCAAATTTTAAGTTTCCCGTAATCGTTTTTGCCTTCCTTTGTGCATTTTGTTTCCGGTGAACAAAGAGGAAACTTGGTGAGTCATGGCGTTTACCTTTTGCATATTGATGATGTTTTTCGCTGAGAGCAAAAGGTATCTAGACAAATAAACCTTGTTTTTTTTTTTGAGATGTTGTAGTTTTGTTGTATTGTTTGAAGTGATTATTATATTTATATTGTTGTTTTTATCCTCTTGTTTATGTATATTTGTACGTCCATGTACTGTATATAAATGTTTGTCACATACACCGTGAATTTTTGTATTCACAGATATTGAACCACAAATTTCGTTTAATATTCAGTTTATGTATATGTATATATATATATATATATATATGTGTATAAGATATTATATATATATATATATATATATATATATATATATATCTATATATATATATATATATATATATATATATATATATATATATATATATAAATATATATATGAACAGACAAAAAATATACATTTTAATATATTTATTTGATAGACAAAAATTACTTTTTAATATGAATTTGATATTGTGTATCAATTCTCCCATATATCAATTGTGAATTAAGCACTCATACAAAATACAGACAGTACATTTTTCTTTGGGGAGGGGGAGGGCGAGGGAGGTATTGGTTGGAGAGTGGAGGGGGCAGGGGGCGTTGATCTTGGGTTGGTGCTTGGGAAACTACACTCACGGAGTCTTCTTGGGTTTCAAGCGGTGATTGGGAATCGTGCTGATTCCAGCCTTTTTCTTCTCCCGACTCTTTGCTCTTTCCTGTTCCTATTGACTCTCAGATTTCCCTTTTCCTGCTGATTCTTGCCTTATTAACTGGTCCTGTTATTTTGTATGTTTTAGATTTTTTTTTACTTTGTTATTGATTTTGTCTTACCTTACTGTTCTAGCAATTTATGATATTGTTTTTCTATCTTTTCTTCCTGTGGATTCTAGCAGTTTGTGCTTCTACTTTTTTTTACCTTGTTTTCCTACTGATTCTAGCAGTTTCCTCTATTCTTAACGATTCTTGCCTTTGTGTTGCTTTTAGTGCGTTTTTTCATCTCTCGCTCTCAATTATTTTTTTATGTTACTGATTCTAGCACGTATAATTCCGTTTTAGCGGTGTGGTTAATACTATTTTCCTAACTTACTCCGGTGTTGTATACAATTTGTATTACAGTATGGGTATTTAAGGAGTAAAGTTTATTGTAAAGTAACTTCGAAGAAACTGTGCATGAAAATTATTTTTCCAAGTAAGGATCTCACCGGATGAAAGGGTGGAACAGCTTGAGATAAGTTTAACAGCGCACTTACAGCTGGCCCACTGCAAGATGAGAGAGAGAGAGAGAGAGAGAGAGAGAGAGAGAGAGAGAGAGAGAGAGAGAGAGAGAAAGTTAAGAAGCAGTAACCTAAATTACAGGAACTCTGAATTGCTCTGTTCAAATTTCGTTAGTTTGATTAACATTGAAATGTTCTTAACCTATATTTTAAGTAGACAGGAAATGTCTTATCTGGAAGAAATTAGACTTATAAAGCGAGGTAAGAAAGTTTATCTCTATGGTTAGAAATGGGCAGATGTGGCGACATCGTCTGTTTGATGAACAAAATGGGTGTGATTTCTATTCCAGGTAGATGAAAAAGAGAAATGTGGCCTTTGCCAGAAATGAATCGGGAATCCATTCATGAGATTACAGTAATTAAAAAGTTCCTAGCCAAACCCAAATCTCTCTCTCTCTCTCTCTCTCTCTCTCTCTCTCTCTCTCTCTCTCTGATCTTGAGTAATAAGCATTTTTTTATGTTACAGCCAATTTTAATGCAATAAAGTATTTAGACTTCGACTCTCTCTCTCTCTCTCTCTCTCTCTCTCTCTCTCTCTCTCTCTCTCTCTCTCTCTCTCTCTCTCCAGCTTTTTTTCTGGACAGTAAAACCACGGAAAATGTACCCAGACGCGTCCAAAGTCTAGGGAGGATTCAAGAACTGGCTTTGAGAATTTACATAGAAGCTTCCTTTGAATAACTCACGTCGAACTTTATCGAGATCTCCCTATGAGTACATATATTTCATTGAGGAAATCGGTGGCTGCGTAGATTTTTACTGCAATAGTTTTACGTTTTGTTATCAAAAGTTCCCCGTCTTTTCTCACTTTGTTTTCAGTAGCCATAGAAGACAATATGGAATTTTGCTGATTTTTATGAATGATAGTCTGTGCTCGTCATGTTGTCCTTCCGGGTAATCTGTTAAAATGGCTTCTCTTGTATATTTTATAACGTCCCTCTCGGCATTACATTTTGTGTGCTGAATAATGAAAAGATCTGGCATACACCTATCCTTGTATTAAAAAAATTTTTTATTAGTATTGATTGTTATCTGCACGTTAGAATGAAAGGCTAAACGTGCTTGTGTATATGTCTATGATTCTGACATTTTATATAGAACTTTTTAGAACTGATTTCACTTTATGGTTGTAAAAAATGACGGTAATGTGTTAGATATTTTGAGTTTTTGGTGTGCTGAAAATTATATTTGCCATTTTCCATTTATATTTTTTTCTTCAAATTCATTAATTTTTTAACAGAAAGATGAACCTAAAATTATGAAGTTGAAGCCTGATCTTACTGCCCATGAAGGGTACAATAGGATTCCTCTCTCTCTCTCTCTCTCTCTCTCTCTCTCTCTCTCTCTCTCTCTCTCTCTCTCTCTTCAATCACAAACGTATCTTTGTCTCTTCCTCTCGATCTTCGTACCCTCCTCTTCACCCCATTCCCGCATTCAATCTTCCACTGACGTAGTGGTGTTCACTAAGAGGAGTGCCAATCCCCCTCCCCCTCCCCCTCCCCTTCCCCTCCCCTTCCCCTTCTCTCCTTCCCTGCCTCCCCTCCTTCCCTCTTGTTAGAGACCATGATACCCACGGCGAAGTATCTCTTGCTTTGTGGGCAGCATCAGGGTCCATGAGATGTCGCAGCAGTTTCATCAGGCATCTAAAGAGGAGGCGAATAATCGGGGGTGGTGGAGAAGGTGGGGCGCGGGGGGGGCGGTGTTCGTAGGTCTGAGACGACCGAACGAAGGCTCGGACCGACACTTTGACCCGTATGAGTCGCGTATCCCACCAGCATGGTCATATCCTTCATTTGCCGATCCTCCGCCGTTCATGGTGGGGATGTGTATTGTGTATGGTATGTCTGTCTCTATTGCACTTTGTTGTCGGCAGAAGTGAGGGCCTTGAAATTTACCACCCTTCTCCCTTCTGTCCCCTGGCACATGCGCGTGGGCTACAAACACACATACACACACACACACACGCGGCTTACTGTTATTGCCATTTCGTAGAGGGAACAGAAATGTACGAAAGTCAGGGATCATTCGTAAGATTTTTTTTCGTGTATCGTGAGTTATGGTCCTCGAAGCTTATACTTGTTTAGGGGTAGAAAATTCTTAAGATTAAAAAAAATCACTACAGTTCTTAAAGTGCTGAATGATATAAATTTATTTAACCACTGAATCGGAATATTAAAGGTTATGATTGCATATCTCGTGTATGTATATTTATTTATATATTATATATGTATATATGCATATATATATATATATATATATATATATATATATATATATATATATATATATATATATATATATACATACACACATACACACACATACATACACAAACGTTCAACGGAGCAGCAAGTATAAATGCTTTGAAAACATTTTTGCTTTTTCTATGCATAGTAAAATAAATTGATAACGGCGAGCTAGATGCGGCAAAGGCCCTCCGTGATGCATTGGTGATCAATTTCGCATGCTTCCTTTTGCGGCTCTATACCCCTCTCATCCATGGATGCAGCGCTGGATGTATGAATGCATGTGTTTATATGAAGCGGCCATCCATCTTTACCGCTCCGTCTTTCATCGGTCTTAACTCCATATTCATGTTATTCTCTCTGTTTGCGCGCCGTGTTTGTCAGTAGTAGTCAGGGTTGGTAAATGCTAGTGAACAGACACGGACAGGCAGGCAGACACACTGACTGACTGACTGACAGACATAGACACTTGTATTATCTATACGCCCTCGTAGCTTTAGCCGTTTCTCGACGTCATTTTTTATGAGAATAATTTCTCCTTTATTTTTATTCTTCTTGTGTAATCGCAGTGTCTTCCTTATGAAGGGAACCTTTTGTTTTGGCGACATTATATGAATTACGCACTCAAGGCTCATTACATATACAGAAAGTACTATTTAGGACCCTCTCACTTATAATGGGTTTTAATCTAAATGATTCATTTGAAATGACTATAGATGAGTAAATCAGATGGCGGTAGTTCGTGGATTTATTCATTTGTAACATCTTGTTAATGTTAACTGTCGAGTTTATAGCGTCTTCGTAGCGAGTTCTTACATGTAACTACACAAAGGAAAAGTAATGCTCGTGTTATCAGTTACCATAAATGAGGGCAATGAAGTCTTGTGCAGTTAGTTACCTTAATGCTATAATGCCTGTTATTATGATATAATAAAATTCATTATTTGATTATTTTCTGCCAAAACATGAAAAAACTTCCTTTTCGAACTCTGGAACTTTCTTTCTCCTCTTTTCCCCGACTATTATAGCCTCGGTCTTCCAAGATTCAAATCTGTCACTTCCCTCTCCACGTCTTTTTTGTTGTATCTTTTGTTCCCATCGGATCCAGGGCTAAATAGTGACTTTGCGTTGCCCTTTCCATGGGCCTCTAGTTAGCATATCTCGTTTGCTCAATAAGGAATAGGATTGCCCGTCCCTTTGGCCTCTCTTTAAAAAGAACTATCGTCTCTTGGTTGTCCTGTTAAAGAACAAGAACCCGTCAATATCTGAAAGCTGTTGCGACTCCGTCCTGAAAGTAGACCTTTCTTCAACGTAGCCATTTTTCAAGTACAAGGTTTGACGAAGTTGAATCCCTGGTAAACAAGAGTCAGGTATGAAACATTCCTTCTTCTTCCGCTTGTCTTCGAAAATGCCTGGCCGTCAGATCCGCCTTTTCCTTGTCGAAATAAACGACCCATCACAGTTTTCACTAAAGGTAACAGCATCATGGAGACGGAATAATATTGGTAGGGAAAGAAATGGAGTTACGTTATCTTTGTTTGCAGTTTTAATCAAGTGAGCGTTTAGGTGGAAAGAAATTAAATAATGATTCTTGCAAATTCTTCATTATTTTGAATTTATTTTGGTAAAGTTTTGCAAGGATGGAAATTGGATTCTGATTTATAATATTACATGGTACTGCGCTTGATAGCACCAATGCAATGGGATGAGAAAGTTGCCGAAATTCCGTCTCTCAAACTTAATTCTCATTTTCATTCAGCATTTGCTTTAAATTCAAAATAACCAAAGGCGCCAAATGGGGACATGTTTTAAGTAATAGTTTGCATAATCTAGCCTACATATGTTTCGTTTCATATTTCAAAAGAGAGTGTTGTTAAGCGTGTGTATTTTTACCCCAAATATCCTCGCTCTGCCCCACAGGATCGGGAGATGTAACATTTTTCCGTAATCTAATTATGGAGATCTTTCATTTCACATATAACAGGTCTGTATTTTTCAACATTTCCATTTTGAAAAGAAACGTTAACACAATGAAATTTAAACTTGATAACGAATACCATATCATTTCATTTTGGCCTGAGAACATTAGAAGATGGTTCTTAACGTTCGGATTAAGAACATTAGGAAATGGTTTTCTTAAGTTGAAAGAAGTTACTGAATGATGGGTTGACATAAGTTGGAAATAAGTTGACATTAGAAGATGGTTCTTAACGTTGACGCTTAGAACACTAGATGATTGGTTCTTTAGTTAGAAGATGGTTCTTAAACTTTAATTGAACACCAGATTGGTTCTAACGTTGACGCTCAAATTAGGAAATCAGAAGATGGTTCTTAACGTTGACGCTCAAGTTAGAAAATCAGTAGATGGTTCTTAACGTTGACGCTCAAGTTAGAACATTAGAAGGTGGTTCTTAACGTTGACGTTTAAGTTAGAACATTAGAAGACGGTTCTTAACGTTGACGCTCAAGTTAGAACATTAGAAGATGGTTCTTAACGTTGGCGCTCAAGTTAGAACATTAGAAGATGGTCCTTAACGTTGACGCTCAAGTTAGAACATTAGAAGATGGTTCTTAACGTTGACGTTTAAGTTAGAACATTAGAAGTTGGTTCTTAATGTTGACACTCAAGTTAGAACATTAGAAGATGGTTCTTAACGTTGACGTTTAAATTAGAACATTAGAAGACGGTTCTTAACGTTGAAGCTCAAGTTAGAACCAGGATTCTGGATCCTGCTTAGAACATTAAAGGAAGTTTTTAACGCCGACACCAGGATTGTAGCAACAGCTTCTCTTTAACACTAAGCTGCAGACGACCTAAAAATGAGAGATTCATTGCAGGTAACATATCAAAGACCTACAGTAGGTAGTTACCTAACTTGAGCTATATCCTGTCAGATTCAGGTAAGTTAATTGGAAACACTCCCTATAGGGGTAGTAAATTCAAGTTGAGCTTAAATGATGTACAGGTTTTTTTATCCTTTAGTTGGGATGTAATGCTCTTATGCATTTAATGTAGCCATTTCCCTACCCCTCGCAAATACTCAGAAAAAAAATTTTTCACTAAATCATTCGTGGTTTGAGTTGGACGTACATTTTAATTAATGTATTTATGAATTTCATTTGTGGCATATTAAATCGGTAATTGGCTCATGCTTACCATTCTTAGTTTGAGGGATGTTTTTTATTCATATTCTTCAAAAGGGTTCCCTGTGTAATCAAAGGTATTAGCATGTGTTCATTTGAGCATTGCGGCAACTTTTTTCTTAACCTCCTTTAAACTACGCACTATTAATACCAGTTTTTTTTAGATCATGTGACACTGTCCTCGTCAGTTCAAGATTGTTGCACCATATAGATGGTTTGGCTTATACTTCTGGGGGAGATTTAATTTATTCGCTGGTCTTTTTAAGAGTTTGTTCAGATGTAAATATTCGAATGCACGTCCCCCTCTCATGGCTGAATGCGCCACTGGTTTTGATTTATTTCTGGTTATGCTTTGGCGTTTCTACAGGGAACTAATTTCATAGCAAGGTTAAAGTAAAAGCGTAGGTCTGGTAAAGATTAACATCGCCAGCAATCTTAGCTATTTAGAGAGAACACTGGGTGAGAATGTTATTCGTAGGTTGTTAAGAGGTAGTAGATATAGGATAAATAATTTGTTCTCCGTGAATGTTCTAAGCTGTTTATAAAGAACACTTGGTGTGGCTGTTATCCGAAGGTTGTTGAGACATAATGCATGGTTCACATAGATAGAATAAACAATTTGTTTTCCATTAATACTCTAAGCTATTTAGAAAAAATACTGTGAGAGTGTTATCCGGATATTATTGGGAGAGAGAGAGTGGGGGGCTGGGGAAGAACTGTATGGTTCCCAGACACTTATGGGATAAAATAAATGTTCTCTCAATTAATTATGCCTCATTAATAATATGACGGAAAAAATCGAATCTATTATAATTTTTTTAAATCCCTCATTTGCATAATTTACTGAATGGTGGCACAGCCAGTACGTATTTTGTAAGGTAAAAGTATGACTGAGCCTTTAATATTCATACATTGTTGACTCAACAGCTATCATATATGATACTGAATGTTCGTTATTATCAATCATACAGTTTTTAAATCCGGTAATTTCAAACAAGGCACAGTTATGTGACCTAGCGTTTTGTTGAATTTATGATGATTCTACATATTCGGCATCCTCTGTATTTACTAATGACATTTTGCAATTAATTATTGCAAATTAGCAGTTGTGAGCTATTGTTAAATTCAGATTGTCAAGTAGAATGAGGTGATTTAAATTGGCATCAAACTGAATTTACAATGAGAATCAATATTCGGCTGTTTTCGTATTAACTACTTAGTAAACATGTAAATGAATGTTGCTTATTATTAATTCCACAGTCATTTTTAAACCATATTTTCAAACAAGGTTCATTATGTCACCTAGCGTCACTCTGACTTTATAACGAGCTCCTAAAACCCTCTGTTTCCTTATTGATATAGATAAACCTTGGTACAAGCGTACCCAATACCCAAATGAGTATCACTTTACCGCCAAATGCGGTAAAAATTGTATGATTAACAGCCTGGTTTCAGCGGCTAACAACTCCTGAAGTGACCGCGCACGAATTCCCTTCTGGGTCAGCGGCTGTGTTAGTATTCAAATATTGTAATAGATGTAGCACTGTAGCTTTAATAATTTATGCTCTCCATCCTCGGCATAACCCGTGGATCACAAGGGAATTTTCATGCGATATTATTCCACGAATACTTTCATTTCGTTTCAGTGCATTCGATATTAGAAGCCATTCTTTTCATAGCATATTTCATTTGTGGTTATTTTTTTTTTTTTCTTTTATTTTCACACGTTCACTGTTAGAATCTGCTCTTATTAGATTGTTAGATGTTTTTATTGAGAGAGAGAGAGAGAGAGAGAGAGAGAGAGAGAGAGAGAGAGAGAGTTGAAGAACTGAATCGAAAACATTCTACACTTTTATTGCATAGAAGAGAGAGAGAGAGAGAGTCATAAGTTTAAGAAATAAAGAGAAAACATACTTGATTTTTATTGCACAAGAGAGAGAGAGAGAGAGAGAGAGAGAGAGAGAGAGAGAGAGAGAGAGAGAGAGAGAGAGACTTTATTTTTATTGCATAGAGAGAGAGAGAGAGAGAGAGAGAGAGAGAGAGAGAGAGAGAGAGAGAGAGAGAGAGAGAGAGTCCTAAGTTGAAGAACTGAATCGAAAACATACTATATTTTTATTACATACGAGAGAGAGAGAGAGAGAGAGAGAGAGAGAGAGAGAGAGAGAGAGAGAGAGAGAGAGAGAGAGTCATAAGTTTAAGAAAACATACTTTACTTTTATTGCATAAGAGAGAGAGAGAGAGAGAGAGAGAGAGAGAGAGACAGACAGACAGACAGACAGACAGACAGACAGACAGAGATCAGTATAGGAACTGAATGGTAAACATTCTGTTATTTTTACTTCATACAAAAAAGAGAGCATGTACAATTCGCCCCGAGGTCTTCTCCAGAGGCTTAGTCCTCAAAATGAAAGGCTGTTTATACCCCATTGACCTCACTAGACGTCTTTCATGTTTTAGACTACATATTTACACCAGAGCGACTCCTTTGCTGGGAATTTATCACTATGTTTTGTATTCATTACTGCCCTGAAAATAGATATCCAAGAGATTCTCTCTCTCTCTCTCTCTCTCTCTCTCTCTCTCTCTCTCTCTCTCTCTCTCTCTCTCTCTTCTCTGGTGAAAATTTAAATTTGGTATCCTTGTGTATCTCGTAGTTTATCATTGTTGTCTTGTCAGTTATGTTGGGTACCTCTTACTGATATTTGTAGCCCTGTCAGTTATGTTGGGTACCTTTTACTAGCATTGGTAGCCTTGTCAGTTATGTTGGGTACCTCTTATTAACATGTGTGGCCTTGTCAATTATGTTGGGTGTCTCTTATTAACATGTGTAGCCTTGTTAATTATGTTGGGTACCTCTTAAAAACATGTGTAGCCTTGTCAGTTATGTTGAATACCTCTTACTAACATTTGTAGCCTTGTTAGCTATGTTGGATACCTCTTCCTAACATTTGTAGCCTTGTCGTTTATGTTTGATACTAGTACTAACATTTGTATTCTTGTCAGTTATGATGCATACTTCTTACCAACATTTGTATCCTTGTCAGTTATGTTGCATACCTCTTACTAACATTGTTGCCTTGACAGTTATGTTGGATACCTCTTACTAACATTTGTTGCCTTGTCAATTATGCTGGATTTAACTTAACATTTGTGTTGAATTACCTCTTACTAACATTTGTTGCCTTGTCAATTATGCTGGATACCTCTTACTAACATTTGTAGCTTTGTCAGTTATGTTGGGTACCTCTTACTAACATTTGTAGCCTTGTCAGTTATGTTGGATACTCGTACTAACATTTGTATCCATGTCAGTTATGTTGCATACCTCTTACTAACATTTGTACCCTTGTCAGTTATGTTGCCTTGTCAGTTATGCTGGATACCCCTTACTAACATTTGTTGCCTGGTCGGTTATGTTGGGTACCTCTTATGAGTATTTGTAGTGTACAGGCGGGTGGAATTGCGTGGACAAGCCTGCCCCGTGGAAGAAATACCTAAGGAGGATTTTGAAGGAATTAAGATATTCCCTTCAGTTTCTTCACATTAAAATACGTTTCCCGTCAACTTTCACCCTTCACAAAGTTGACAAGATCGGGTCAATGTGATTATGTAAATCAGCAAAGCGAAGCAGGACATGTCTATCTCCTTTGGGGGATCGCGGGGGGCCGGAGGAGTTTGGGGAGGGTGGGGGGATGAAGACGAAGGAGGTGGATGGACTGATGATGGTATCCCCTTGTGGGAATGGAAGAGGACAAGGAGGAGGAAGAGGAGGAGGAGGAGGAGGAAGAGGAAGGAGAAGTGAATTCTGGAGACGGAGAAAAGGAGGAAACGCTAAAGAAGAGGTGAATTTCAGGTGAACCAAAGTTTGAGAAGACTAACTTCCGTTGATGATCTGGAGGAAGACAAACCGACAGACAGAGGAGGAAATGTTAAAGATTTTATTATTATTATTATTATTATTATTATTATTATTATTATTATTATTATTATTATCATTATCAAAGACTTAACCATCCTCTTATTGTTTCGGGCATGTGTACATATCCAGGTTCTTTAAAACACCGAATAGAATTTTACTAAGTATGAAAGAAATAATAATTCTTCATGGGGAATAAGAGGCATTTCAGTAATGCATTATTGCTTCACCTTTTATTTGTGTAGGTCTCATAAACAAACTCTACTCTTCATTTGTCCTGATTTCCATTTTAAATAGTCAGGGCTTTGTTATTAAAGGTTGACAATGAAATTGTCTCTTAAGTTGCTCCTGAATGCTTGAGTTTGTAGTAAGTAAATGACTGAATCCATAAATTTATGACGGTTTGGAGTTATTAAATTTTGATAAGACTTATTCCATGAAATGTGTTTTGGCATTTTTATTCATAGCCTATTTCAGTATTTGATTTTCCTGATTTTTAGTTTTCTGTAAAAGAAAACTATTGAGATGTCTGTCCGTCCACACTTTTTCTGTCCGTCCGCACTTTTTCTCTCCGCCCTCAAATCTTAAAAACTACTGAGGCTAAAGGGCTGCAAATTGGTATGTTGATCATCCGCCCTCCAATCGTCAAACATACCAAATTGCAGTCCTCTAGCCTCAGTAGTTTTTGTTTTATTTAAGGGGAAAGTTAGCCATGATCGTACGTCTGGCAGCGCTATAGGACAGGCCACCACCTGGCCGTGGCCTGAAAGTTTAATGGGCCGCGGCTCATACAGCAATATATGCCGTACAGAAAACTCGATTGCGCAGAAGAAACTTTGGCGCATTTTTTACTTGTTTTCAGTTGTTACCCCTTATTGCTACAAGATATAAATACAAAGTAATTAGTAAGAGCAGAAAATAATTTACCAGTTATCTGTTTCCTTGACTTTATATTCCGCTGTTCTCGTATCTGTGTATGTGATCGTGAGTTAGTTGTCGAATCTGTCAAAGGTTTTCAGATGGGTTTTCGTTATCCAACTTTATTTCAGTTTATGATCTTGTCATACTTGACTTTTGTTACAATTCCATGAAGCAGATTTTGATCCTAGCAGCTTGACGACCAAACAGAACCAGGAAATGTCACAGTGGAGTACGGTTTTATCAGTTAAATGATCGAGCTAACTCTGGAGACTTTGACACAAGTCCAGGATTTGATGTAACGAGTTTCCTAGTGTGAAGATCTTCTCCCAAGGGCTCAATCTTGCCTGTGTTATGGTTTTATTAATCCACGCAGTTTGCTGCAGCTCAAAGAGTTAACCTTGTCTGTTTATTATTATTTTATTATTATTATTATTATTATTATTATTATTATTAAAGGATCTAAAGCTTTTACATCAGTTTTATCGTAGTAATTTAAAAATATCTGGATCAGGAAGGCCATATTACTTTTAGCCTCGTCTGGCATGCATGCGTTATCCGTTACCTATTATACTGGCTAGATTTCTTTTCCACTTGTTCTGTGGAGTCTTTCAAAGTTTTCGAGTCGTTGTTCCTGAGTTTGATCAAAGAAACTCAATCCGCCTTAAGATGTCATTAAGAATGAATACTAATGAGGTGATCCTTAGTTGTAAGTTTGTAGATGTGCAGAGAGTGTGTTTGTTTCCGCTTCTAATCTTGTCAGTTATCATAATCGTAGAATGATTTTAGTATTATCTAGAATTGTAGAATATATGTCATATGCAGATCACCTTTGGTTCATAATTGATCCTTTGACTAGTAATTTTCTCGGTGCTTTTGATGATCAACTTTTATTTTTTCGGAAGTCTTATTCAAATTGGCTCATAGGCCTTTCTCTGTTGTGTAATTTCTTTGCCAGGGTCAATTTCCATTTGCTGTTTTTATTCTGTTGTTGAGTCTTGTCATTATCATCATCTTCATTTGCTTTCGAATAATACCTCAGATGTCGATCTTAGGTGAAGCGTTTTGTAAAGAACGAAGTTATCCCTTTAAACCCTCTGATTAATTCAGCACTCTTGCATTAAGAGTACAGTTTGTTGCACAGAGAGAGAGAGAGAGAGAGAGAGAGAGAGAGAGAGAGATCCTCTAGTTAGGGCAGCTAGTGATGCGTAGGAATGTACGTAAAAGGGTGCAACCTCAGTATATACATTGTTTGAAAGGCAACGAAGCCTTAGCATTTGGGCCAAACGATGTTAACCTAGAGGGAACGGTCCGTGCCAGCATTCTATTTCCCAAGACACAAGGTGGATAATTGTATAGAGGAAATGATAATGAGGCCTTTAACGCTTTGTAATGAAGAGGGGGAAGCAGGTCAAAGTGTTCTACGGAACTAAGGGGAAAGGGAGAGATGAAAGCTGTGCGGGCTTCACTTAACCCACCCCCCCTTCCCCTGCTCCCTCTAAGACCCTGTCTCCAATTAGATAAGTAGGTGTTTGTGTATAATCGTCGTTTAGGACGCCATATTTTCTCGCCTGAATTCTCAAGGGGTTATTTGCATACCGAACGCAGTTTTCATCATGATTAGTTTGCAATGTATTGTAGGAGTTTAAACGTTCTGACATTGTCTTAAATTTTTATTTTTGAGAAGGGTTTCAGTTACCAACTTATGTTCTGTTTATATCACAATAATTCGTAATCTGTTATATCACTTATTGAGTAAATTTCTTTATCTTGTGTTCGAAATAATTTTATTTTTATCATTAGTACCGTTATGTAACCTTTCATCCTTTGTAAGTCAGTACGATATTTCAGCTCGACATTCCTACTTTATGCATAGTGATAAAAACATCACGTGGTTAGATTTATTATACCTGAGAAATATTATCGACAAAAACGTTCTTCTTTCATACCTTAGAAGCTTGCTTCTTGTCCTATAAGAAAATCAAAATATTTTAGAAAGCGTTAATATCAAAATCCGACGAGCAGTAGGTTATCAAATCAAAAGATTATTGACGTCGTTTCCATGGCAATGAAATATCTAAATTTCATCACATTCTGCCGGAAGTGAATCATCTGAAGGGAGTTCGTTTTTTCTCAAGGGTTTCAGGAAAATGCGTCATTTTCTGGTGAAACATTATTATTTCTTTTCAACTCGACAAATCCTTTGTAAATAAATTCCTACGAGGCTCTACCTTCTGTAGCCAGTGTGCTGATCTCTCTCTGTGAGCTTCTAGCAGAGCCTTTACCTTCTCTATACATACTCGCCTCTCCTACACCCCGTGACAAGGTAGGGCGCCCCCCCCCCTTTAAAATCCTCCTTTTTCTGTGTACCCGCAAGGTAAGGGTAAAAACAGGCAATGAAGAGAATGTAGAGTAGCTATGTGTGTGCGCGCATCTTTTGTGTTTTTGTCGCGCCATACAAAATTTATATAAAGCTGCTGTAGAATGAGGGTCTTTGTTTAAAAACACCTGTCGTATTCTCCGTTACGTTACCCGTTCCGGTTTATGTCTCGCGTGTGTGATGAATAAAAAAAGCTTAACACGACCTGATATTTTTTCCTGTTAAAAAGAAAAAAAAATATATAATAATGTCAGGTGAGTTTTGAGAAGAATAATTAATATAATGAAAAAGTTTTATATTTGGATTCCAACATAATCCTGCGTAATTCAGCATTAAGGAAGTGTATTAGCAATAATGTCTTTTAAAGCATAACTGGAAGAAGTTAATCATCTTTTTTTATGCTACTGTAAAACACTCGAGGGCAATGAGTTTAGATAAAACTATATTTTTATTTCTTTCTCGCCTTAAATAAATACTGACAATCACTTATTGCACATGAAGTGATTGATTGGTTTACAAATACTGGCGTGTCTTAAAGCATAACAGCAAGAAGATAATAAATTTTTTTGTTATTCTGCTGTAAAACTCTCGAGGACAAAGAGTTTAGATAAAGACTATATTTTTTATTTCTTTCTCGCCTTACAGACAATCACTTACTTCATATGAAGTGATTGATTGGTTTACAAATACTGGCTTGGCATTAACGAAGCCCACTTCGTGCTCTG
>NC_089741.1:53179357-53209357 GCF_040412425.1 Macrobrachium rosenbergii
GGATAGAGATTCTAGAAAATTAATTTTTAAAATTTCATTCAGTCCCATCTAAAAGCGAAAGTACGAAAATAAAAGACTTAGGTAGATTGTAGACTGCAAAGAAGGTAGAAATAAAAGTTCTGTATCGGATAAAAAAGCTGATTCTCATTTCCACGTGTTCTCTTAAAATCAGATTTTATCAGTAAGTGATGATAAGCGATTTGGTGAATGTCACGAGGTTTAGATTGTCATCAAAGAGTAATCCGGTGGATTGCCATTGCATAAATGTAGATGACGTAGAATAATGAAAGATTCACACCAGGAATAATTTTAGGCTAAATCTGCACTTAAATTCTCCCCCTAAAACACACTCCCTCGCGTGATGTTCGTCTTATTAAAAGAAAATGCTATCTAACATTTACGTGATAACCAGAGGCGGTAGTGACATCTGCTGAATGATCGAGCGAGGAAAATGTAACATTTTCCAAAGCTGCATATTTTACGCCGCTCCGTCTTTTCCTTTCAGGGGACCGCGAAGGAAAGACAAGGCGACCGTCGCCAAATGAATCTTGCAGAGCTTAATTCATAAAATAAATCAGTGAACGTCGTCTTGGCACCTCCATCCACCCCCGAAGAAATCTCCCTCCTGCTTGGCTTCCTTTTTACTTCGGTACCTACTCCGGCGGAATTAAAATAAGATCCCCAGTTTGCTCATTCATTTATCCCGGTCGGATACCCGGCAGATGTTTCGAAACTTCTTTTTTTTTTTTTGAGAGTACCTTACGTATGTATTTTTTTTTTCTTGTCAGATAGCACCAAACAGAATCGTGATTTTTTTTAGTTTATGAAATAATACAGACTGCTCCTCGCCTCTCCTCCCACACGCATATATATATATATAGAGTATATATATATATATATATATATATATATATATATATATATATATATATATATGTATATATATATATATATATATATATATATATATATATATATATATATATATATATATATATATATATATGTATATATATATATATATATATATATATATATATATATATATATATATATATATATATATATATATATACAAATATATGTGTATGTATACATATATATATATTTATATATATATATATATATATATATATATATATATATACATACATATATATTGTATATATATATATATATATATATATATATATATATATATATATATATATATATATATATGTATGTATATATGTATATATATATATATATATATATATATATATATATATATATATATATATATATATATATGTATATATATATGTATGTATATACAAGGATATATATATATATATATATATATATATATATATATATATATATACGTATATATGTATGTATACATATATTTTATATATTTATATATATATATATATATATATATATATATATATATATACATACATATATATATTGCATATATATATATATATATATATATATATATATATATATATATATATATAAAATCAAAAGTGGTTAGGATATACATAGCACTACAAGTCCCTTGAAACCTGGTAAGAAAATAAAAAGGAGGGTCTTTTCTTTCCATACTGCCTTCGGAGGCACAGTGAGCTAATAAGGTTAGAATTGGCAGAAAGGGAGATCAGAATTCTGAAGTGGTTTGATCACGTGGAGAGAGAAGGAGAGTTTGAAAGGTAATATGGGTGTACGGTATTCGAGGTTATGCCTGTTGTTTCTTAGCATAAATATCAATGGCACAGCACTGGTTCTATACGTCCTTGCTCTATCGTTGTGCAGATGGGAGAGTAAGTAACATTTCAGAACTTGTTAATGACTTCCCATCTGATGTACTTTTTGAGCTGAACTTCTCATATCCCTTGTATTCTGCTTTGGGAATATTCAGTTTTGTGTTTGTAGTTGATAGAAACTGAAATTGTTTTCAAAAGATAAAGCTTTTGCATTGTTGTTGTTGTTGTTGTTGTTTTTGTGGTTAGATTCAGCCAGCACGGGCTCTTGCTCTTTAGCAGCCCGTAAATAAGAGCTTTTGCTGTGATTGTCTTCTGTATGCAAAGCTCCTCTTACGAAAGGTTTTGCACTAATGTTTTCCTTGATTTAAAAGCCAGATGGTGGAATTTACCGTCAAACAAGATTTATGGGAAAGTACTTCTTCTTTATTCCTTTATTGAAATTTTCCCCCATAATATTATTACAGTTCAGAGCCTGCTCAGTTTTCTTTATTCCTTTACTGAAATTTTCTCCCATAATAATTCTACCATTCAGAGCCTCCTTAATTTTCTCTATTCCTTTATTGAAATTTTCCCCATAATATTTCTACAATTCAGACCCTCCTTAATTTTCTTTATCCTTTATTGAAATTTTTCCCATAATATTCCTACAATTCAGAGCCTCTTTATTTTTCTTTATTCCTTTATAGAACTTTTCCCCGTATTACTTCTGCAATTCAGAGCCTCCTTAATTTTCTTTATTCCTTTATTGAAATTTTCCCCACATTATTTCTGCAATTCAGAGCCTCCTTAATTTTCTTTATTCCTTTATTGAAATTTTCCGCATAATGTTTCTGCAATTCAGAGCGTCCTTATTATTTATCATAATTAATTATTCTTCAATCAAGGGAGAGAAATCGTCTCAATGAAATTGACTAAGATTCTGAGGGCATTCGTCCTGTTTCAAGTATGTTCAACCGTACCATGATATTCTTTTTGATACCATACTCGTACTCATTTTTAAGTACCTCAGGACCCTTTTCTTTACCAACGTCTGTCTTTTTTTTTAAGGAACGGGAAACTAATTAGTGAAACCTGAGATCTACTCCTGAATCCTGGTGGGCAAGCATCGTGTTTGCCAAAAGAACGCTTGTAAACAAACATACCTGTCCTTAAAGGTTTAGAGTTTCTCTCTCTCTCTCTCTCTCTCTCTCTCTCTCTCTCTCTCTCTCGTATTAACCTTTTAAGTGACTTCAGAGGGCAAGACCTTTTAGAAAATTGAAACGAAAAGTGGCTTTTGAACGCTTCAGTCTTATGGTTTAATTCTAGTAGAGAAATTAATTAGCCTTGTCGACAGCGTAAATATTGTCGCTACGGTTAACAGTGCCCTGAGGCAAAATTACTCCTACTTTACCTCTTCCTCCACTTCCTTCTCTCCTCTTCCTCTTCCTCCTCTTAACCTCGGAAATATCCAAGTCGCTCCTCCCTCCACGCGCCGTCTGTGAGAAATTCACGCTCGCTCACGCTAACTGTACACCCACACCCATAGTCTAAGAAAGACCATGCCTACACCTGTGGCACATCATCAGCATCTGATTATTGTATTTCTGCTTCATTACAGTGTACTTTACCTTTGCCACTTTACCTTTACTTATGCAGTATTTTGAATTGCCTCAATTCCGGCTTCCTACCAACCACTCCAGCTCCCTCGGTCCACTGTCTTAGGCGCTGGATGGCTAAAAAAGCTCCAGTGTTGGCTCCATAGCCGAATCTAGCTCCCTCGGTCCACTGTCTTAGGCGCTGGATGGCTAAACAAGCTCCAGTGTTGGCTCCGTAGCCGAATCCAGCTCCCTCGGTCCACTGTCTTAGGCGCTGGATGGCTAAAAAAGCTCCAGTGTTGGCTCCATAGCCGAATCCAGCTCCCTCGGTCCACTGTCTCAGGCGCTGGATGGCTAAAAAAGCTCCAGTGTTGGCTCCATAGCCGAATGTTCACAAATCAGTCAACCACCTTATCTTTACTGCCAATAAATCACAATAACGTTATAAATTCAAAACATCTTTTCCATGTCAGCAGTCATCGAACTGCAATCCTTGTGCATGCTAAATGACTTAACTAAATTATTTTAAGAACATTGATAACAAATAATTGCTTTCTGAATTTCAAGATGAACTATTCCCCAACGTGGATTTTTGTCAAGTATGGAACTGCGTTTTGGCCTTAGCCACTACGAAGAAAGGGGTCGTAAAAATGATCGGCTGTTTCAAATATTTTTCAAATAATTCTAAGTTTTTGATGTCTTAAAATATGCGGTAGGATTTGAAAGATGGTTTAGACTTCTGTTCAAGTATAATAGAAAATTCCTAAAATGCGGTGTGATTTTGGGTATGAAATATGTGGAGAACAAAAAAGAGGTATAAGCAAGGACCCAGAATCAGAAAAAAATAATGGGGCTTGTCTTTGTATCCTTGTAGGCATTATTAGAAGTAGATATTATCCTAAGCGAAATAATTGGGCCTATAACGTATGGGATGATATCTTGCGACATGTAATGGGAAATATAAAATTCTTCGTCCTGTCAGTCTTTGCAATAATAAATGGGAAATTTCTTTCAAGTTTTTATATTCCATCTTTCAAGATGTATTTATGATAAGTACATTTGTGTAGACGAGTAAGAAAAAAAATATTCATGGTTGTTATAAAATCTAAGGTTGAGGAAGTCTTCGTAAAGGTTTAGGCATTTTCTCATTTTTTATCTAATCTGTTATGCTTAAATATATATTATGAGGTTACTGTTTTATAAGGTGAAGACTTCCTTACTTTGTATTTGTATAATTATGTGTTTGATACATTCAGTAATATATAATCATGTAAATCTCTTAATTCAAAGGATGTTTGAAATCTTCAACCACTTTATCTTAATCCAAATGAAGTTTCTGCTGTCTTAGCAAAACAGCGATTCGGATTCATTCATAAATAAACTAATCCTAAAATAAAAAGTTATTACATTTGATTTTATTCTCTTTTGTAGCAGAACTAGAATAAGCTCTGTTTGAAATCTTCAACGGCTTTTTATTAATTTAAATGAAGTATCTGGTCTCTTAGAAAAACAGCAATTTGGATTCATTCATAACATAACTTAATCCTAAAATAAAAAGTTATTACATATGATTTTATTCTCTTTTGTAGCAGAACTAGAATAAGATCTGTTTGAAATCTTCAACCGCTTTTTTCTTAATTTAAGGAGGACGTTTCCGTCGAAATTTAGTAGCAGAACAGCTCTTATATTAACTTCTTATCTTTATTCCCCAGGAAATGAAGATAAATTGGGCTACGTCACCCGGGTCGCAGGGCAAAGTCGACACAAGCAGTAAGTACAGAATTGCAATCCCTGTTTGTGTGTGTTTGTGCGTGTGTTCGTGTGTGTGTTTCTGTTATCTCTCCCCTGGAGACAGACGGAATTGCCTCGTATATCTTGGAACGTATGACCAACAACTTCCCATACATCAATTTTATGGGGAGTTGAGATTGTTTTTGGTTTCCTTTTTTTTTAACTCAAGTGCCACAGAATCTTCATAATTACCCCCAGAGCTATGCCCTTCTAGAAATGGTCATTTTCTTCAACTTATGTTTATTGCTTTGAGGCTTTTGTCCTGGATGTGGGAGAGATGTCATGAATTGTAGAATGTAGACATTATTACACATACACACACATAGATATATATATATATATATATACACACACAGTATATATATAGTATATATATATATATATATATATATATATATATATGTGTGTGTATATATATGTATATATATATATATGTGTATATATATATGTATGTATGTATATGTATGTGTATATATATATGTATGTATATATATATATATATATATATATATATATATATATATATATATATATATATACATACAGTGGGTGTTGAAATTAGATCCCCATGGCATAAACTAAATTTGATATGACAAAAACAAAGTAATTCAGAACATGTATTTAATTAAGTTTCTCTGAGTATTTAATTTTGTGGCTCTCCATCTGCCTGTACCACAGCCTGCATTCTGAGGGGTATGGTTTCAGCAAATCGCAAAAAGCTGAGACTCAAACCCATTTCTGAGTACTTTGGGTCACCTCTCTCGTGGGTCGTCGAGGCTTGCAGGTATACCATCATAGTTCACTGTGTGCTTCAGCACAATCCTTTAAGATACTACCAATGTTTTCACACAAATTAAGGTCAGAGCAACCTGACCTCACTTGATGAGAAGAAATCGATACCATTGTTTCTGAGCAGCTCCCTGTATCTGAAGAGCCTTGAAACATGGTGTTTATCATGCAAAAATGTGACTTCTTCAACAGATAACACATTTTCAGGATCTTTGAGAAAGGAAATACTCCACCAGTAAAGCATAGTTTCTCTGAAGTATTCACCATTCCATGACTGTCCTTTTCTTTGATGATCCACATTAACTGTTTGGTTGTGAAACAGAAAAATTCCCAAACATTCTGGAAATTTTTACAACTTGGCGATAGCACATCATCGCTGGATATCATCCAACTTTTGCAGCCTCAGATGATGTCATTTTTATGATTTGGCTTCCTGACTGTGTAAATGAAGAATTTCATCTGATGCGGCAATATTGAGAAAGTCAGCTTTATCCCATTTTAAGAAATGAACCACAAAACCATGCATGGTCTTCTCTGTTGCATAGTGATGTTGTTTGTTGATAACATGAAATGGCTTGATACCAGATTTTTTCAGCTCACGTTATACAGCACTGTAAATTTTTCTTTTCCCTTTTGTTTCTAGTTCTGCCAATTTACTTAGAGACTTTTTTGTCTACCCATTGCCTCAGCTATGATGTCTTTTGACTTGAGAAAGGACTTCAGGCCTTCCAAGATTTTCACTCTTCTACGTGATGACAAATATATGGATTTTTTTTCCAGTTTCTTGTAATAAAGGATTCATCTTTTAATGCATTTAGCTATCCAGGAACATGAAATGAAGGATGCGCCAGCATCCGTGGCCTCTCTGAAGGTTATAGCCTGGATTTGGTTAATCCATCTGATTTCCTCCGAGTTGTTAGCCATGGCTGTATCTAACTCCATCACTCAGTCTGAAAATACAAGAAATGTAAAATGAAAAATACCTTAATAGAAACTTAAAATAATGTACTTGGAGATAGGCTATAGTGGAAAACTTCATAACTTTCCCTTTGTTCTGTGGGAGGGGCCCCTCTAATTTCTGAAACGTTTGAGAGATATGTTTGTGGGTGTATATATATATATATATATATATATATATATATATATATATATATATATATATATATATATATATATATATATATATATATATATATATATATATATATACATATATATATATATTATCATATATACATATTACATAGTATGTTATGTTATATATATATATATATATATATATATATATATATATATATATATATATAGATATATATAAACACACATGGTGTGCATATGACTAAATGTGGTTATATGCAACATATACATTTATTACTGTATATATACATATGAATTTCTCTTCAAAGTCTTAACATATACGTAGAGTTCCGCATCTCGAGTCGTGAACCCCGACGACCGAATGAAATGTAAGTACAGGAATCTTTTATTGCCCTAAGGGATGAATGCTTATTATACAAACAAACTGGCTTTTCCTTTTAAAGAGTATGAGGATAGGAAAGAAATGTCTGAGATTGTTTCTATACGGAATACGTAATTGATCAACATACCGTGTCCCAAAAACTGGATTTTGTGAGCTGCTGTTCTCTTATTTTCTTTCTTTCTTTTTTTTCTTAATGAGGGGACCCTTAAAGACACGAGGGGTGGATTGAGATACCGTCGTTTATTGTTTTTCTTTTTTTACTTGTTTTGTGTTTGTTGTAAAGGGATACAAATGTTTATGCTACGTTTGTTCACAAATGAGAAGTAGACCTATTTTTGTGCAGTCTTTCTGTAATGTTACTTACATATATACATGCATCCATTCCATTCACACATATATATACTATAAATACACACACACATACGTACATATATGATGTACTATATATATATATATATATAGTGTTATATATATATATATATATATATATATATATATATATATATATATATACATACATACATACATATATATATATATATATGTATGTATATACATACATATATATACATATATGATGTATATATGTATATATATATATATATATATATATATATATATATATATATATATATATATATATATATATATCTTATACATATATACATAGCCTACATGCTTACAATAATAAAAAATAAAAAGGTCTACTTTTCTATTTGTGAATAAGAGTAACAAAAACGATATTTTTGTACACTTTGCCACGTCAAACAAAATAAACGAACGTACGAGGTGTGTGTGTGATATATAGAGTATATATTATATATAGCATAGTTATATATATATATATATATATATATGTATATATATATATATATATATATATATATATATATATATATATATATATATATATATATATATATATATATATATGTATATATAGTATATATATGTTATATATACAATAAATATATTATGTCCGTACAACGTCTAGATTTTTATAAATAACTTAATTTTTGGGTTTTCCTCCGACATATATCTTGTTTTGGGCCTGTGGATCCCTGAAGGCTTTTTGGGCAATGAGCCCAGTAATCTCTTCTTATCCCCTTATGTTGTGTGGTGGCGCTGTTTAACCTCTGCTGTGGCATAGCGCTAAGAGGGTGGGTCACTGTTATTTGGAGCCACTGGTCTCCACAAACCAAACACTCATACATTTTCTGGAATTGCTTCTCACATTTATTTGCTGTGAGTTTTTCATCGAAGTGGCCGGTTTCCGTGATTTTTCGATGTCTAAATGAGAAAATTTCGTCGCTTTAAGTTTTTGTTTTTACAAAGCAAAGGACACATTTTATTGTTATCTGTATAAATGTTTAATTTAATCCTGTTTTATGATGTTAATGATAGTAATACATTGGTGGGTTATCACATGTGTTGTACAGTTAGCTGGTAATTATTCTCTTTTTGCAAAGGCCGACGGTGGGGGGGCGGGCAGAAACTCGATCCCTCCTTCTAGCCGATGAGCAACATTAATACCTCTCTGCAAGAAAAGGAAGCAGGTTACTGGGATTGAAAAACGGAGGCTATCAATGCTAATTGAACTTTCTTGTCAGCGTCTGTTGAAAAGCCTTTAATCATGTTGTGGTGCCAGGTGCTGTCCACTGCATCCCTTTTATTATTTGCCTTGTTCTTTGGCTTTTATCATTGGATTGCAAGCTTTAATGTCTATTTTTTTCTATTTGTTGTTAGGCTTTGGAATTGTCTTCGGACTTCAGTTGACCTGTCTCCCAAGGTGTCCTTAGGAATAGGGTCCTTTGTTTTCCTCGGGGTCCAGGCCCATGCCCCCTGCTTTTGGGGGGCTGCTCCTTTTGACGAGTTGAGCCAACCGTCCAGTTGACATCAGCCTTGAAAAGAAATACAGCATTCTTCTAAGGAAGTCCTTATGCCATCACTTTCCCCTTCACTTTCATTCTTTAGATTCTGCAGTTTCTGTAGATTTTGTTCCTCTCGCCCATAAAAGAACCCATAGATTCCCCTGTGTTTTGGGAGTAGTTCTCGCATTAGATTATTGTAGAATTATTTATTTCCAGGTGGAATTCGCACGGTAGTAAAAAGGGAAAATATTGTATAAGGCCAAATAATCTGCAACAGATGGTTTCCGCATATGGATGAAATTCACATGCTTTGTGATGCAGTTTTCAGTGTTTTGCCTGTAGACTGCTGCAAGAAAGGACTGATTCCTTTATATGAATCGCCAGAGTTTGCAAAGGTTTATCAACACTTACAAATAAGGAGTCGAGTCGTTCGCCCATGCAAATATATAAACTTAGATAACAACCAACATAACCTTGAATGTTTGAAAGCACACTTCTGTTAGATTACGGAGATGGCTGCGTACAAGGTACGTGCTCAATAATATATTACTTCTATATACACACACACACACACAATAATATTATTGTTAGTATATATATATATATATATATATATATATATATATATATATATATATATATATATATATATATATATATATATATATATATATATTTATATATATATATATATATATATATATATATATATATATATATATATATATATATATATATATATATATATATATACACATATATATATATATATATATATATATATATATATATATATATATATATATATATATATATACAAAGTGTATATATATATATATATATATATATATATATATATACACAGTATATATATACACAGTATATATATATAGTATATATATATATATATATATATATATATATATATATATATATATATATATATATATATATATATATTGCACACAAAACTACTATAGACTACTTTATAAGACAAACTCTTTCTCTCCTCTCTCTCTCTCTCTCTCTCTCTCTCTCTCTCTCTCTCTCTCTCTCTCTCTCTCTCTCTCTCTCTCTAGCATGCATGCTGACATACGAGCAGAAATTCAGCGAGAAATCGCCTTTGAGGAACTCCGCTCCTTGGTTTTGCGTAACCAGTGAGGCTCGGTACACCCTTACATGTAAGGCGTGATTGTACTCGAGGCCAGAGTGGAGGGCGTGCGGTGAAAACGCTCCTCTCACTTGATTAAATCTCCACAATGCGGTCGTCCTTCAAGTGCGACCTTGTGAGCAACCGCGCAGTCCGGGAGATATATGAATTAATTTTACTTGGAATGTGTGTGGGTGGCAAAAAGTTGTGGTCGTGGTTTCTCTCTCTCTCTCTCTCTCTCTCTCTCTCTCTTCTCTCTCTCTGATATTGGTCTAGTTTCTATTCTCTCTCTCTCTCTCTCTCTCTCTCTCTCTCACTCAAACATTGGTCTAGTCCCATTTTTTTCTCTCTCGCCTTCAAAAATATTGGTCTACTCCCTGTTCCTCTCTCTCTCTCTCTCTCTCTCTCTCTCTCTCTCAAACCTAACTCCTCTTTCTCTCAAAAACCTAGTGAACTCTCCAAAAATATTGGTCTAGTCCCATTTTCTCTCTCTCTCTCTCTCTCTCTCTCTCTCTCTCTCTCTCTCTCTCTCACACACATATTGCTCTAGTCCTGTGTGTAGGACGCTGCCCTCACCAGCAAGAGAGCACAGGTTCGACTCCTGTATGTGACGAGAAGATTTTTGAAACTTTTCTTTTCGAAACTTTAGAAAATTTCATTTATGTATATTAAAATTCTATTTTTTCCACTTCCTTTTGTATTAAGTGATTTCTTTTAGTGTTATCCTTTTTTCTTCAATGGACATCAAAAAGAAATATGAATAAGTCGAGGGACATAAAGATGTCAGGTAACAGAACATCCTTTACATTACCTACCTTATTACTTGGTTTTGGTTGATGCGTTTGAGCATAATAAATACTCTTTTTCGTTGTATATTTTTTATTCAGAAATTAACAGACTTCTGCATTTAATTATCCGTCAGATCTAAACGATTATCCTACCTAATTAAAACCATTATCCGTAATTTTGGTCGAAGAAATTAAAATAAAACGTAACGCAGAACTAAATCGTGTTTGGTGTCTTCCTACATAATTCAGATTGAAGAAAGAAATTTACAAGGAGAAATTATATTAAAACGTTCATCATGGAATATTTTTTTTCCATAAATAGACCGAAAAAGAATGGAAAATTTAACTGAAACATTGAGACTTCTTTTACCGAAGAATGAAATGTAGAAGAAGAAATAAATTGAATAGTTGATGATCTTCGAAAATTCAAGTACCTATTTTGCCATGAAAGTTAGAAGTATATCTGTCTTTCTCGTGGCAAATAAACCGAATAAGAAAGGAATACGAAAAGGAAATAATAAAATAGCTTTTTTTTTACCAAAATAAGTAGTTTAGCTTGAAGATGAAAGACGTATAATGAACATTAAAAAAAAATCAACACATTTATCCTACCATAAAATTTTAACGTTTACCTTGCTAACTTATGTTAAAGAAGTTAAATTAAAAATACAAAGTTAAATGATAAGCATATAAAAACTTTTTGTTCCTGTTACGAGAAGAAATTCAGTCTTATGAAGAAAGGAAGGCCAAAGGAAAAAGAATAAAATCAAAACGTTTATTCTGCCATAAAAGATTGAATCCTTTATCCTGCCATCCTAAGAAATATAGGCTGAAGAAGGAAAAGGGATCAAAGGAAAAAATGGGGTGGTAGTGTAGCCCGTGTATGTATGTATGTATGTATGTGCGTATGTGCGTGTGTTTGTGTATTTGGAAGGAGGACACGGTGCCCCCAGCACTGGTCAACTTTATTTTGTTTCGTAAGTTTTAGCTAATGGCCAGTCCTTCCCCCACCCCCACCCCCTTCCTCCTCATCCTTCCACTTCCTCCCCAGTCCCCCTTCCTCCTCTTCCCTCTCCCCCTGTTCTCTCCCCCTCCTCTCCCTCCCCTTCCCCACCTTCCTTTCCCCTCGAACCTGCTCCTTCCCTCACTTTATACCCTGGGGGCAACCCGGAGAAAACTTCTAGTGGTGTACAAATTACGATTTTTAGCCTTCGTTCTTCTTCTTCTTTTCCTCCTCCTTGGCTTTGTTGCATCAGACGAAAACAAATCATTTGGCTGTAACGGTACTCGGGTAGTTTTTATTTATTTTTTATATACAACAGATAATATAAATGATGAACAAAACAGACGTTAATGATTATTGTAAATTAGCTGTAACCTTACTTGATTTTTTTTTTATTTGTGATGGATACAACAGGTTATCACATTATAGGAACACAAAGAGATTAGCACATTATATAGACAAAAATAAAGTCAGATGTTCTCGTTTAAATCATTTGGCTGTAACGTTATTCAAAAAGTTTATTACTATATTTTTTTTCTTTACGCAACTGATTATACAGTGGACGAACAGAAAGAACCCTAACTGTTATCGTTCAGGCAATTTGACTATAACAGTTCCGTAATTTTGTCCTTTTGCGACGCGCAGATGTGAAATATGCGCCGAAGTTTCTTCTATAGCTCGAGTTTTCTGTACAGCCGCTACAGCGTATAATCAAGGCCACCGAAATTAGAGCTATCTTTCGGTGATCTCGGTATAATGCAGTATGAGCCGAGGCCCTTGGAACTTGAGCCAAGGGCCGGTGGTGGTCTATCCTATATCGTTACCAGAAGCACGATTAAGGCTAATTTTAACCTTAAATAAAATTTAAAAAAACTAATGAGGCTAGAGGGCTGCAATTTTGGTATGTTTGATGATTGGAGGGTGGATGATCACCACCAATTTGCAGCCCCCTAGCCTCAGTAGTTTTTAAGATCTGAGGGCGGACGGACAAAGTGCGGACAGAAAAAAGTGCGGACGGACAGAGAAGCCAGCGCAATAGTGTTCTTTTACAGAAAACTAAAAACTAACAAGGAAGTGAATTCTTGTTTGATCACTTTGATGTAACGATACTCAGAAAGATATACGCAACAGATTGCGCAAGAACAAGGCAAATGGCCGAAGTGTCTCTTGCTTTATAAGTTCCCGTTAAGTCTGTTATCCATGTCTTGTTTGCCACCTATTTTCTTCTCTGCTTGTGTTAAGTAAAAACTAATGCGACTTGGTGTTTGTCTGTTTGTTCATCTGTAAGTTTTTTAACTTGAACAGCTTTCTCTTCATAGAAAGTGCTCTTAGAAATTTTCAGCAACTTTTACCGATATTTTCTGTTTCACTAAAGTTAAACTTATGTTGTATATATATATATATATATATATATATATATATATATATATATATATATATATATATATATATATATTATATATATATAGATAGATAGATAGATAGATATAGATATATACATATACATACATACATTTATATATATATATATATATATATATATATATATATATATATATATATATATATATATATATCTCTATTCGGTAAATTTTGTCTTCATATCACTGTTGATATTCATGAATGGGTTCTGCAAATCCTGTGTTAATGAAAGGTAGGGACATTTTGGGAATTCATTAATCAAATTGTTTGTGAAAAATTAACATTTCTTTACATATTATGATGTTTAACCGTGTTTGCGTTAGGAAACAATGATAGATTTCTAGGTAAACAGTTAATAGACTTCTGTTACAAGTGAAAAAATCTGAAATAAGTCTAATTATTTCTTCACGAACTGAAATTCGGGGTCAAATCAGTATCTTGTCACAATGTTCGACACTACCTTCACAGACTTGTCAAAGATTCGAGAACAGTCATCCTAAGCCAAGGACTTTATGATGATGTCCTTTAGTCAGACCTTGCCAAGTCCAAGAAGTGCGTAGATTTCAGAGCGTGCCAGACTTTCATTCGTCTAATTCACCCAAACTAGGCGTCTCTATAACCTTACATTTCTTAAGGACATGCTTCGTATGTTTTAAAAACTCCTTGATTAGGCGTTAAAGGAAAAAGAATTTTTTTAAATTTTCTAGAATAAAGTTCAGTTCCAAGAATGAGATCTATTACAGATCTCATTCTTAGGACTGCATTTTATTCTAGTAAAGTATAAAAATTTCTTTTTCCTTCAACACCAAATAGCAAATAGCCAGATTGTTCCCACTTAGCAGTTAAATAAAATGTCCGTAAATAGGCCACATCGAAAGGTTGTCGTATAAGACGGGAACCTAAGCAGAAATTTTTCATTGTATTATCAGACATGCCACCAAAACCATGGTCTTTTATCTCTCTCTCTCTCTCTCTCTCTCTCTCTCTCTCTCTCTCTCTCTCTCTCTCTCCAGAATGTTACTTTTTATTCTGCTCATAATTACTCGTATGACTGAGAAATATTTATTCCATTGAATAGCAGTTTTATGATAAATCTCACATAAGTTTTAGGTAGTTATAAACAAGTAAAACATGCGCCGAAGTTTCTTCAGCGCAATCGAGTTTTCTATGCAGCGTATAATTCAAGGCCACAGAAAATAGTTCTATCTTTCGGTGGTCTCGGTACCATGAGCCGCTGCCATGAAACTTTAACCACGGCCCGGTGGTGGCCTGTCATATATCGGTGCCAGATGCACGTTAAGTCTGACTTTAACCTTCAATAAAATAAAAACCACTAAGGCTAGAGGGCTGCAATTTGGTATGTTTGATGAGTGGAGGGTAGATGATCTACATACCAGTTTACAGCCCTATAGCCTCAGTAGGTTTTTAAGATCTGAGGGCGGACAGAATGAAGTGCGGACGGACAGACAAAGCCGGCACACGATAGTTTTATTTTGCAGAAAACTATTAAAATAGTGTACGAACGAGTGCATTCAGGTACGTAACGTGACTAGAATTAAGCATTGTAATGATTGGAAATTTGCCTTACGTCAACCAGTCTGTAGCAGTGCAACCTTTCTTTGCAATCCTTGCAAAGAAAACTTCTGATGGTAGAGATGTGTCGTACGTTTCCTTTCGTCACTGAATCGTATGCATACCGAATGCTTTTGTCTTTTGTACTAAGAAAGACCCCAGACAGATTATTTTTCCGGTTAATCACTCCCTGAAGTTATTAAGGCAGGCGAAAGTGCTCCCAAGTGTGTGGTGTTACTTGTGGATTAACGCTGGGAATCCAAAACTCCTGGATCTCTTAAAGGGAGAGAAATCTTCTCCGGCTTCGTCTTGTCGCTTTCGTTCGTCAGGCTTTGGCCGATTGTCGCGATTATTAGGACTAGTCATGCCATGGAGTCTTATTCATAATTTATTCGTTAGGTATATATACATACATTATATATATATATATATATATATATATATATATATATATATATATATATATATATGTAAATACATGTATACATATATATATGTATACATATATATGTATATATACATATATATATATATATATGTGTATATATATTACATATATATATATATATATATATATATTATATACCACGATGCCCTTTTAGCTTCTCACATTCCTCGCACTTTTTGGATACACCCGTGGTAAGGTTGGCAACGTGACATCGTTCTGATACTCTGGATGCAGTTTCGAATCCCGCTACGGTCATCAGAATTACTTCGTATTGTTGCATTTGGGATTTGAAGCTTTGTAGTATCATGCGTATCTAAAATATGCGAAGAATTCTAGAAGTTAATAGGGTGTTATGGTTATTACAATTACATGCCGTATGTGGTAAAAAAGATATATATATATATATATATATATATATATATATATATATATATACATACATACATACATACATACATACATACATACATACATACACACACACTTTGATGGCAGCTACTTAATTTCCCCATATTGGCTTTGCAACACTTGGTATTTGCTGTGGGGCCAACTTGTCATACACAATCTGAATCTATTCTCGCTACGTAGGATTTGCACGGGGACAAAATCTGGAATAGACAAGGCGACATCTATGTAATGAATTTAAAACGGAATAACTCCTGTCTACCCCTCATGACTGTTGTTGAGAGAGAGAGAGAGAGAGAGATTTCCCCACACATTTAGAGTATATTGTCCATATAATATATGTGTACATATATATATATATATATATATATATATATATATATATATATATATATATATATATATATATATATATATATATATATATATATATATATATATATTTATTTATTTATTTATTTATATATTTATTATTGGGTGTTCATTGATGAGAGTACTTAGCTTGTATCTGCACGGTTCGTGGTTTGATCCTGGCCTCATTTCCAACCAGTTGACTCAGCTCGGGAAGGAGAGGGTATGTATTTAGCACCATTGTCCCCAAAACATTTTATAAAACTGTGAGGCTCTTTCCTTCTGCGCCACCCGCCGTAAAAGGAAAAGGCTTCTGAGGGAAATATATTTATCGTATAATGTGTATGCGTGTTTTATACTTCACGAATGCGTTCTGCGTATTTATCTGTTTGAAATTCAACAAGTTTTTAAATCGTCGTTTTTTTCCCCCGTTTGATTTATTCTTCGCAAGGAACATGGATTATCGATCATTTTGCGTGGTTACTGTGGGTCGTGTGACGTAGACTAATGGAAACTGACGGGGCCTGTTTTACCCTCAGGTGTTACGTATGTGAGACTAATGTTACACAAATATTGGTCTGCTCTTGGTATGGGGTTTGAGAGGGGGTAGGGGTTGGAAATAAGGGGAGTTCCACAAGGGTGGAGTTGTCGGAGGAGGCCTTTTGTAAGAGTAAGGGGTTGGGATATTCCCAGGGAGGGGAAGGACATGGGTGGAAGGGCTACTGGGGGGAGTAGTTGGAAGGAGTGACCATGGGGATGGAGGGAGAGGAAGGGAAGGTCGTAGGCGCGACAGTAGTTATCGGGGCTAAAAGCCGAATGGAGAGAGGGGGGTAGCCTTCTCTTGGTGTAGGGAGGGAAGGAGGGAGGGAGGGATACGATTTACAAGAGAGAGAGAGGGGATAGATGAATGGAAGGATTAGGAAATGGATGGATGGATGAAAAATAAGCGGTTCGTTTCAAGGCGCCCCCGGGATGACTCGGAAAGAGCCCGTGGCGATTATGATTTTTGGAGAGTGAGGAAAGTACAATGGACGATGGTGGACCAGCCCTCCCTCTCCTCATCCTCCTGCACCTTTCAATTGCATAAGAGAAGCTAAATCGACGTATGGGAGATGACCCGTGTTGCATGTGGCCTCGGGCGAGGGAACACAGGAATGATTTTAGATATTGTGTTGGATTTTTTTCTTTTAAGCCTGGTCTTAGCTACTTCTGTTCGAGAAGCGTTTAATATGGTTGTGTTTGGTCGATACCAGAGTTTTCAGTGGCTCGCTTTAGAAACGTTTCCTTTATCGAAATCTGAAGATTTTTTTATACTTTCTTCAAGGCTGGCGCTGGTAGCTGTAATGGTGTGCCCTTAGACACTTTCGTACCGTTGTGATAAATGTTCCGATCTTTCCTAGATAGTAACCCCCACGGGTTTTAACCCGATATGTATCCACCTTTGCGGCGTGTTTATTACAAGCTCGTTGGGGATTACCGTAAAAACATAAACAAAAGACTGTAAATATCATAAAGATAATGACCCCCAAGAAATATTAGTCCTAGATGACGACCCCCGAAAACCCTTTGGGGGTCACTATCTAGGAAAGATCCAAGTGGTAAAGTGGCACTGTATATAATTCATACGTCTTTTAAACGTTCTTCTCGCCAGTTGTGTTTATTTCCCCCTCAGAAGTAACACCTCCTCTTAAAACGAGTTAAATATGACCAGGAAATGTTTTGAGAGACATCAGGTCAAGAGTTTAGTGAAACATTAGCACTAACGTATAGAGCGACGCATCTCTGAAAGATGCAGCGACGTATCGCCTGAAATATTTATAAAGATAGTTATATATAGCGACGGTTCGCTCAAGTATTTACTGACGGAACCCTGAAATATTGAGTAAAGCGTCGCTCGAACGCTCAGTGAAGCCTATCACAAACGTGGAGTGAACGGATCGCCTGAAACACTTAGCGATGGTCCGCTCAAGTATTTAATGACGGATCGCCGAAATATTGAGTAAAGCGTGGAGCTCAGCTTAGCTCAGCTGATCTCTCATTAACTCGTGATCGCGCAGAAGAATTTAGGCAAATGGCATGTTATCTCCGCACTCTTGTCCTACGTACAGCTATTTCTGTCCTGGGGTGGACGTGAATCACGTTCAAATCTAACTGAAGTTCAATTGTGCGTACTTCGTACCCAAAGGCAGTCTGTCTGTAGTATGAATCCTCGCAGTTGGCTGAATGCCGTGCGTGTACAAGACGGTGCGAAGTATTATAAGATATTTGTTGGTATGGGGTCATTATTATGAACTTGATAAGATAACACCATTCTTCCTAGATGACGGAGGCTATATAAATAACTTCTATATATATATATATATATATATATATATATATATATATATATATATATATATATATATATATATATATATATATATATAATTTGTTTACGCCTGTATATTTTTATCTTTTCTGTCCTTTTTTTCTTTTTTTTTTACTTTTTGCCATTGTGTTCTGTGGAAACCTAGTATTGCGAGTTATGATCTTTTAGTGTTGTATTAATGCCTGCTCGTTTTAATTACTACTACTACTACTACTACTACTACTAATAATAATAATAATAATAATAATAATAATAATAATAATAATAACACAGTCATCTATTTTTGCACCATACAGTAGTCTCCTGCTCATGGAGATTTTTAGAGTAAAAATATCCATTAATAAAAAAACGAAGAAACAAGTTCATGAGGAGAGATAAATCAATAATGTCTTCGTGTATGTGTCAAAGTGTCAGGTGTCCCGCATGCACTTGTCACTGAGGAAACACATGAGGAACACATAGGGCCTGGTGCTAGTGGCAGTGAGTCACAATGAGGGACGAGCTCCATATGTGGACAAACTTGATGTCTGAAAAGTCAGTCTTATTAAATGATCCACGAAATACAGAGGCAAGGAGAAAATTCCACGTCAACGGAGAGCAGAGCGCTTTCGTAAGATATCACGTCATCGGATTTGCATCACGTAAAAATTATCATTTCATGTGTTATATTTTCTAATTACGTCTTGTTTAATTTAACGTATTTAGTTACATTATAAAGACAGACAAGTCTATGGAAGAACTAAGTATATCTACTCGTTTAATATCTGAGGAATGGCATTAATACTTCAATAACAGAACGCTGTACATCTGTTGGAGTAATTTCCGAGGAAAGGCAATACCTCCTTTTCGAGAAAACTAAACTGCAACAACTGATTGTTAGCGTTATATTATCGAGATAATGTCAAGAGAGACATCCGTACACAGACAGACTGTCAAACAAACAGGCGGAGGGAACGATAAGATGTTTGCCAGTAATGAATCCGTCGATCCCCCTCTCTCCCCTCCCTTCCATATCTGTCTGGCAGGCCTTGCAAATCGTGCCTAAGTTGCAACTATCGAGGACCCTAGCAGCACGCAAATCCATAACCTACTTGGCAATAGCGATGTGGGCTTAACTCTCTTCCTTTCTTTCTCTCTCTTCTTCTTCTTCTTCTTTTTATTCTTTTTCTTTTTTCTTCTTCTTCTTCTTGTGAGGCGTAATTATGCATCGCTCCGATTATTTTCATTAGCGGAGATAGTAGGGTTACTATTGGCGTTTGTTGTTTAAGTAGGTTTGTCCAACCGCTATATACGACGCCGTAGCATTGTGATGGGGAGAATGGATAGCCGTAACTCCTTTTTCGTTCGCATTTATTACCCCATGTGGTGTGTCCACATCCTCTCTCTCTTTCTCTCTCTTTCTCTCTATCTCTTCCCGCGGCACATCTCTTCGCTCATCGCGGAAACACGCGCGCACGAAGTCGCTTTCGTTCTAAACGCCCGGGGGCCGTATCATTTTGGGAAACGCGGTTGCAGCGCATTGGGAAAACGGATAGGCAAAGTATTTAAAGTTTATTGCATCAATAGTAATTGTGAGATAGGGTTTTAAATCCCCCAACACCAATTAGAAATGTTTTACATGCATTCCGAGACTGTTTCCCTCGCCTGATGTAATTTGCAAAGGCCCACTCCGAATACAAATTGGGGAAGGAGAGGACGGCTGCTCGCCGGGGCGATTTTCAAGAAGGTGCGCCAACGAGGTCCGAGATGAGCCTCCTTCTGCGCAGATTGATGCTATTGCTAGAATTTTCAATAACGCACCCGGCACGATATGGCTTTCCGGTGCAATTTTCTTCATTATCGCTTTTCTTGAGGCTGTTAGCGCTGTAGCTTGTTAATTCGTGTACTTTTATTGCGCCAAATTATTTTATGTAATGAAAAACCTGCATGACTTGCATATGTATGCATATATGTATATATATATGTATATATATATATATATATATATATATATATATATATATATATATATATATACAAATATATGTGTGTGTATATATATAAATTATATACTGTATGTATATGTATATATATATATATATATATATATATATATGTGTGTGTGTGTGTGTATATATATATATATATATATATATATATATATACATATATATATATATATATATATATATATATATATATATATATATATATATATATAAATATATTATATATAATATATATATATATATATATATATATATATATATATATATATATATATAAAATATATATATATATTAATATAACATATATATATATATATATATATATATATATATATATATAGGCCTTTATGTATATGTATCTTCTTGTGTACATGTATAAATAGGTAATGTTCACTTCTGCATCATTCAGTTGGTGAATTTGGTTCATCAACAATTCGTCGAATCCTCCTGCGTACTATGTACCGTCACCATCTTTCAGGTACTCTTACTCCTCTTGGACTTGAAGGCTATGCCGTTCCAGTACCCATTTGCCCGTTTTTCAGTACATGGTCAAACCACCTAATGCCATTTTTCGTATCCCCATGATTTTCAGCTGATATGTAAAATTTTAAATTTAAGGGTTCATCCAGCTACTGAGTTAAAGGATGAACAAGACTGTGACTGGTTCCTTTCCTTTCTTCAGGAGCCAGCATTTACCTGAAGATATATATATATATATATATATATATATATATATATATATATATATATATATATATATATATATATATATATATATATATATATATATGTGTGTGTGTGTGTGTGTGTGTGTGTGTATGTATACATATAGTATGTGTATATATGGATGTATTCAAACGCAGAAACAATCTGTAATTGTGTGCTTATTTGCCTATTTGCCTGAGAGAGGAGTATTAAAAACATTTAACCTTTTACTCCAAACCCGGACAACATTTTTTTTTTCTAATTAGAAACTTGTTCATTATAAGTCATGTCTAAAGTGTCCCGGAAATATGAAGACAAAGATCTTTACTTAATTAAAAGTCATCGAGGGAAAATCGGTTATTAATTTTTTAATTGGTTTTCCAGAATCCCGTAATGATTTGTTCCTTTACAAGTATCAAACAGTTTAGTCGTGGCAAGGTTGAATTGTGGATTTGTAATGATTTGGTTTCTTTGGTAAATTTGCTCTTTCTCCTAGCTCACTAAAAAGCGAACTTTACTCTTTAGATTTTGTGCTAAAGTTTCGTTGCCTGGTGCAAAGGTTGTATTATCTATATACTTCCCATTTAAATTGTATGAGCTTTGAATAACACGTTGAATTTTCTTACCAGTTTGCACTACCATGAAAGGAAGTCTTTGTCAGTAGGGAGCCACGTTAACGTTATTTAACGTTATCTTTATCATTGATCTCTCTATCTGTCTGTCTGTCAGTCTATCTATCTGCGTATCTATTTTGGGGAACTTTTTTCAATTCTTGGTGTCTTCTTGTCCCCATTTCTTCATTTCAAAGAGGTGTCATAACTAACAGTCATGGTATTGTTTTCATCCAGGTATTCCTTGGTTCCACTGCGTCTTTTTTTTTTTTTTGTTTTTTTGGTAATGCGATATCTAGACGGTTGTCTTGCCGTATGTGTTCATCCCTTCCAACAGTTGTTTTTGGTCATTTTTTCGCATCACTTCAAAAGGTCACGACAACGTATCAATTAAACAAAAAGAAAGTTGAATGCTTTGTTACGCAGAGGCAAATTTCTGGCAAGATCGCAATTAACCTCTTTTCAGCGATGCTGATATTCAGATAGCAAGGCTTTGAAGGGCCACTAGATACTGCAAGTTTAAATGAAAAAGTTAAGAGGGGTGGGGGTAGGAATTCAGTAAGTGAGATTGCCATAGTGTCCTAGTTTGTTCTACTTTCTCCTTACAGAGAGATTCGTTCGCTTGGCTATAGCGAGCATTCGAATATTTCCTTAAGAACCTCACTGGTAAAACGCTCTGCCTGTCTCCTGTTACCTTGTGGCGCCAGATAACTCATCATTCATTCTTTCATTCTCCTTTAACACTCCTCCCCTAGGAATCTCTCAGCACTTTTCGTTAATGGCCCACTTCCCCACCCCCTCCGCCCGCCTCCCTCCCCCAAGTGTCATGATATCTGTCAGATATGAGGGCTCTATCGACAAAGTTTCGCTATTTAGTCATCCTCCTTGGACCGCGTTCTAAGGTAGCTCTGCCTCATAACATTTAAGGTTCCTCGCAATTCACGTATGGACTGGAAGCCTTCTGGAAGTTTGCACGTACATATGGAAGTCCAGCAGAGGTTGCTGCTGGTCACTGCCTTGGAATGATGGAGCCTTTGATGCGTTTTCAGGCGTTCTCCAAGTGTGTATCAGTGGTTCCCAACGTGAGGCATACACCCCACGGGGGTAGTTTGATTTTTCAGGGGGGGGGGGGAATTCGAGAATGAGTTATTAACAGTGAATTTTTTTTTTAAATTCTGTACAGGTGAGTATGAGTGTGTGTGCGCAAGTTAATACATACGGTGTATATACATTATGGATACTTAAAAATACTTGTGTATGTACATGTTCTTTGGAAGCTAGTTTAAACTAAGTCAGTGACCTTTTAGGATTCTTCCACGTGAATAGGGGTTCACTTTTTGAGTAATAAGAATTATATATCAGCACAGGGTGCATCAGGATTTTAGAGATGACTAGGTTGGGCATGGCCAAAAAAAAGTTTGGGAACCACTGGTCTGCACTCTTGACTCTTTGGATCTGCAAAAACAGTGTCTTTTCTTTTTCTTTGGGCCTTCAGTTATTGATGGCATTTTTCTTTTTCTTAAAACTCTAATTGATAACTTGCTTTTTTAAGATCTTCAATTGATAACTTTTCTTTCTTGTTAAAGCTCCAATTGATGGCATTTTTTTTTTCTGAATCTCCAGTTGATAACATTTTCTTTCTTGCTGAATCTCCAATTCATAACATTTTCTTTTTTGCTAAATCTCTAACTGATAACATTTTCTTTCTTGCTGAATCTCCAATTAATAACATTTTCTTTCCTGTTGAATCTCCAATTTATATCATTTTCTTTCTTGCTGAATTTCCAATTGATAAAATTTTCTTTCTTGCTGAATTTCCACTTGATAACATTTTCTCTTTTGCTGAATCTCCAATATATAACATTTTCTTTCTTGCTGAATCTCCAATTGATAACATTTTCTTTCTTGCTGAATCTCCAATTGATAACATTTTCTTTCTTTCTGACTCTCTAATTGATAACATTTTCTTTCTTGCTGAATCTCCAATTGATAATATTTTCTTTCTTGTTGAATTTCTAATTGATAACATTTTCTTTCTTTTTGAATCTCCAGTTGATAACATTTTCTTTTTCCTTGCTGAATCTCCAGTTGATAACATTTTCTCTCTTCCTGAATCTCCGGTTGATAACATTTTTTTTTGCTGAATCTCCTGTTGACAAAATTTTTTTCTTCATGAATCTGCAATTGATAACATTTTATAACATTTTATTTCTTGCTGAATCTCCAATTGATAACATTTTTTTTGCTAAATCTCCAACTGATGAAATTTTCTTTCTCTCTGGGTCTCCAATTGATAACATTTTCTTTTTTTGCAGAATCTCCAATTGATATTTTCTTTCTTGCTGAATTTTGAATTGATAACATTTTCTCTTTTGCTGAATCTCTAGTTGATAACATTTTCTTTCGTCCTGAATCTCCAATTGATAACATTTTCTTTCTTGGTGAATCTCCAATTCATAGCATTTCCTCTTTTGTTGAATCTCCTGTTGATAACATTTTCTTTTTTGCTGAATCTCCAATTGATAATACTTTCTTTCTTGCTGAGTCCCCAATTGATAACATTTTCTTTTTTGCTGAATCTCCAGTTGATAACAATTTCTTTCTTGCTGAATTTCCAATTGATAACATTTTCTCTTTTGCTGAATCTCCAGTTGATAACATTTTCTTTTTTTGCTGAATCCCCAATTGATAACATTTTCTTTCTTGCAGAATCTCCAGTTGATAACATTTTCTTTCTTGCTAAATTTCCAATTGATAACGTTTCCTCTTTTGCTGAATCTCCAATTGATAACATTTCCTTTCTTGCTGAATCTCCAATTGATAACATTTTCTTATTGAGAACCCGTTTTCTTTCATGTTGAATCGTCAATTGATAAACATTTTTTTTTATTTTTGAGTCTTAATTTAATAACATTTTTCTTCCTTGCAGAATCTCCAATCCATAAGCTTTCCATCTTTTCCTGGATCTGCATTTTGAGAACGTTTTTTTTCATGCCTGGATCTCCTAAAACAACTTCTTTCCCTCTTGTGTTTCCAACAACATATATACTTATTTCCGTGCTGGATATCCAATAGAAAACCTTTTTTCTTTCAGCCTCTCCATTTGATTAACCTTGTTTTTCTTGTTGGATCTCCAATAGATAACTTTTTCTCTTTTTTCTCCTTTCGTATTTGTTATCTTCCATTCGATATATAAGTCCATTTTTCTATGTTGCTTATTATTACTATTGAAAAGTCCATTTTTGCGATTTTTTTTACGCTAGGTTATTATGTAGAAATACGTTTTTGACAATTCCGGATCAGTTTAAAGGGAACTGGCATGCATTAAAAGGTCATTCCACTCAGATTGACCTATTGAATAGTGTTATGTAAGTTAATGTAATATGACTCAATATTTCAGTGAGATTTTGATTGCTGTAATGTAACACACTATTTCCATCAGATTTTTATGATCAGTAATTGCAGTATTGTGTAAGAGTATTATTGTGCATATATATTCGTTCTCTTCAAAGAAAATTGATTAGAAAGAAAAGTAGACAGTATTCATCAACTTTTCGACTTTTTCAAATTTGGAATTGATAAACATTTTATTACCTTATTCAGTAGAATTCATATATTATCTTTACGACTGTCATTTTGATAGATTATGCACTACTTTCTCTTTCTTAGTTTAGCTTGGCATTTGTCAAGTGAGCTGGACAGCTCACTAAAAAAAAAAAAAAAGTAGTGAAAGCGGAGGCAGGAAGTGGAAGAGAAAAAATGCAAAGGCATTTGTAGATTCAACGAAGTGGCCAAACTAATATGCCATATTTCGGACTAGTTGTTTTCTAGATGAAAGATTTCGGCTAAAACTTGAGAATCCTGGACTCTGATATGTATTACTCGGTGCATCCCAGCGTGTGGATTATAATTTTTTTTATATTTCTATATATTCCCAAATGAACTTTCAAGCTCATTTATTTCTTCTCTCAACATTTTAATTGTTGCTTTTTCCCATATGTTTCCCTGTCAGTCAGTAATCACATAGGCTTGTAAGGAATTATCGTTGTCTGAATCAGCTGAATGGATTACTTGATATCAAGGATTTTCACTAACAAATTTTTTGCCAGTATACCTGATAACATTTTTATTATTATTGAACATGTCTACGTCCACACATTATTGTGTAATAAACTGAAGAGCCTTTTAACTGCCTGAGCCACTTTCCTCAGAATATACATGAATAAGAAAAATACTCTATCTGCAATAACAAAGGAGTGTTTATCGATATCCACAGCACCTTAATCATAATAGATTTTGATTCTTACTTATTTTATCGTCTTTAGCTAATGGGGATTCTAGATGTTAAAAAATTGTTGTCTTAGTGTTGAAGCAAAATAAGACTTCGTCTTTCATATGTTGTCATTCATTAGTGAAAGTTTTGCCTATTACTTTGCCGTAACACTATACCAAGCATTTCGTTTGGTTGCTTTGATATGATTGAAAGTCATATATAGATGTATAGAAACAAAGATATGTTTCTATTTTGACTCTCTCTCTCTCTCTCTCTCTCTCTCTCTCTCTCTCTCTCTCTCTCTGTCTCTCCTGTATCTCCTATACATTCATATTCATTATTATATCTTTTTATGTGTGTGTGTATATATATATATATATATATATATATTATAGTATATATATATATATATATATATATATATATATATATATATATATATATATATATACATATATATATAGAGAATAGATATATATATATATATATATATATATATATATATATATATAATATATATATATATATATATATATATATATATATATATATATATATATATATATATAATATATATATATATATATTATATATATATATATATATATATATATATTATATATATATTACATATATATATATATATATATATATATATATTTATATTTATATATATATATATAGTGTGTGTGTGTGTATGAAATTGTGATCATGTGTGGGTCCACGTCTCTGCACACAAATAAATTCTGGCACCTTCCTCGTGACTCGTATCCTTTTTTCTCCTTTGCACGTATATTGTGTATTGCAGCGTTCATACGACCCGCCGGATCCTCTTGGAACGCGTCTCTCTCCCGTATTACATGACGGAGGCGTCCGCTGATATGACCCTCGTCTCGGCCTGTATTACATTTGTACATCTGTTTCGTGTCGTATCCCCTACGACATTAAATTCTTCACTGTCGTTTCTATTCGGAGCGTGTCGCCGCTGCTACCTTCTCTTTGGCCTGCTCACGCCGCGTCTCAAATGCTCTTCTTCTTTCTTCCTCTTCTTCGTGGCCTCCTTCTCCTTATTCTTCTGATACTTCGCCCCTCAGCCCTAAGCATTTATTCCTAGGAGGGCGCGGGGGTGGGCGTGCTCTTCCCCAACCTTCTGACAAACTCGTCTTATGACAACTCCTTCGCTCAAGTACTTAAGAGATGCGATTCTTCTCCCCGCACGAAATAAATGTTGACGAATGGTTCCTTCCCCTCACCTGCCCCCTCCCACCACCCCCCCGCCCCGCATGACTCACTGGAAATTCTTTTGGGCTATTTGTGACCGCCCTGAAGTGTCTTCGCCGACACCAGCGCCACTGCGGCTTACTTCGCATTGGTGCTTTTCTCACTGCTTGCTCCCTTTTCTTCTCTTTCTTTTTTTCTTTATCCGTTCCCAGCCTCTCATTTTCCCCTCTTGCTCTTCTTCCTCCTCCTCCTCCTCCTCCTCCTCCTCCTCCGCCATGCCATCCCCTCACGTCTCTTCCTTTCCATGCTTGATTTAGAATTCATGGCTTCACATCTATTTTGTGGATAGTCCAGCTAGGTGTTGAGTAGAAGGCCCCCGCCGACTGATGGTATATATATCTCTCGACCACCCTAACTGCATAGCTGACCCCAACATTTCGGCTGTGCATTTTAGGAGGGGGTTTGGGGTTGAGGTGGGGGCTTGGAAGTGTTGAGAATAGGGCTGCAGGAGTGGAGTTTGGGTCCGATGGGGTTTTGTTTGGGGGTTTAACTCTGGAGGAAGGAGAGGGAGAAAGGCGGAAAGGAAAGAGGGGCATACGAGAGCAGCATTGAAATGGGTTTACGGTACTAAGCCATTAAAGTTAAATGGGTTCTTGATGACATGTCGTGGATAGGTGATTCCGATAAAGAATGTGAGAAAGAGGCGTTGCAACGAACGCATTCGCTGGAATCATTATTTTGATGCCGACTGGAGATGGCGTCCCATCCCTGGCGGAGACAATTTCATTTCTCTTCTAACACACATACTCCGGTCGACTTCTGTTTAATAGCGCAGATGGTCCTCTTATGACTGCATGAGATGCTGGTAATTTGGCCTCTACCTCGTCTATGGTTTTTGTGTATGTAAATAAAGATAAATTGCCTTGCTTGTTGCTTTATTGAATTCGTCGTCGAATACACTATCTTGATGTGGGAATCGGGAATCCTTTCCTCTAGAGAAAAGGAAACGTATTCCCTTTATGGGACTTCTTGACAAAGATAGACCGAAATGTATTAGCTTCTTTTGCAGATGAGACCAACAGGGGCAAAGAACAGCATCGAAAGCAATACCGGTCCATCCCGGGGTAATGGACGACAGAGAGGCCCTAGAGCGAAATGTCTGAACGTGAGTGAGTACGTGTGTGTGTGTGTGTGTGTGTATGTGTGTGTGTGTGTGAGTGTTTGCAGGTCCAATCAGCGACCGTAGCAATCTACATAATGCAACTATATCAGGCCGGAGCTTAAGGGAGACAAGGGTACGCATTTCCTTTGCGATGGAATGCAAGAGCTGGAGGAGGAGGAGGAGGAGGAGGAGGAGGTGCTGGAGAGGTTTTGGAGGGAAGTAGATGAGTAATGGGGAGCAGAAAGGAGGGGAGTGGGGCTGGGGGAGGTGAAGGGGGAGGGGAGGTACAACAAAGGAGGGGACCTGGGATGCTCTACTGTTGTTTCTTCTGCTTATTTTTTTGGGAAGTGGTGAAGAACAGCAGCAAGGACTTAGAGGTGTCGTTATTGGTTTTTTTATCTTTTATAGGAAACAAAAGGTTTGTTGTGGTTTCCCTCTACTTCTTCCTTTGTTACCAAGGCAGAGGAACAACATTAAGGGATGAAAAACTATATTATCTTTCATTTTACATCCTTTTGTTGAACTGAATTGAATATAGAATTTAGGCCAAAGGCCAAGCACCGGGACCTATGAGGTCATTCAACGCTGAAACGGAAATTGACAGTAAAGGGCTTGAAAGGTGTGTAGAGGAGGAAACCCGGTGCTGCACTATGATCATTGGCGGAGAGGGTGAAAGTAAGACAGTGTTAGAATGAAGTGAGGCAGTAAAAGGAACGAGTGGGGCTGCAGCTAGGGCCGAAGTATGATCGTTGCAGAACCTAAAGTGATGCGTACAGTGCATCGTTTGTTTGAGCAACAACGAAGAGCCATATATTACTTCAGAATGTTGTTTTTCTTTATTGGTACCGATACTTCATTCCCAAGCGGTGGACAAAACTGCGTAGATTTAACCTTTGTCCAGCAAGAAAAGTCATCAGTGAAAATTCTGGTGTTATTATCAAGAATGTTGATGACGAGAGAGTCCACCATAATTGACCAGGGACAGGGTACATAAAGAGAATCCACCATAATTGACCTGGACAAGGTTGATGGATGAGAGAATCCACCAGCACTGACCAGGGACAAGGTTGACAAAGAGAATCCACCACTATTGGGACAAGGTTGATGAAGAGAGAATCCACCATAATTGACCAGGACAAGGTTGATGAAGATAGAGTCCACTATAATTGACCAGGGACAAGGTTGAAGAAGAGAGAATTCCACCATACTGACCAGGGACAAGGTTGGATGAAGAGAGAATCCACCATAATTGGACTAGGGACAAGGTTGATGAT
>NC_089741.1:53211857-53216857 GCF_040412425.1 Macrobrachium rosenbergii
AGAGAGAGAGAGAGAGAGAGAGAGAGAGAGAGAGAGAGAGAGAGAGAGAGGAAGGAAGGCAAAGTAGTTGTGTCAGTCGTGAAAACACGAGCAAGCTCACAGAATATATATATATATATATATATATATATATATATATATATATATATATATATATATATATATATATATATAATTACAAAAATTGTAGTATTATGATGTCAATGTAGCATTATCAATCAATGAATATAATATTGCAAATTCATATCTCATATTACAACTTATAATTTCCCGATTTAATGCATTCTGTGTTATTACTTTTCGTTCCTTTGAAGCGTATGAGTATTGATCTGTGTGGACATCAATTTTTCATTTAATAATTTTAGGTACTACCAGTCAATTGTATTTCGTGGTTTTCAAATATATTGAGAGTTCTGCTATTCATAATATTTTTTGCAATATGCATGCAATCACATCATGGAAAACAAAGTGATAACAAAGCCGTATTCAATTTTTTTGTTTCTGTAAAAGAAAAACTATTGTTCCGGCTTTCTTTGTTCGTCCGTCTGCAATTTCTTTCTGTCCGCCTCAGATCTTAAACTACTGAGGTTAGAGGGCTGCAAATTGGTATGTTGATCATCCACCCAATCATCAAACCACCAAATTGCAACCCTTCCGGCCCTAGTAGTTTTATTTATTTAAGGTTGTGTTAATATAATCGTGTTTGGCAACCGCTAAGGGGGACAGGCAACCATCGGCCAGTGAGCAAAGCTCATGGGCCGCGGCTCATACAGCATTATGCCGAGACCACCGAAAGAAAGATCCTTTTTCGGTGGCCTAGATTATAGGCTGTAGCGGCTGTACAGAAAACTCGATTGCGCCGAAGAAACTTCGGCGCATATTTTATTTGTTATTTCTTTAGTTCTCTTTACATCACCGACAGGTTAATAACTATGAGGAAAACAGTCGTTTTCAAAGCTGCCAGACGCGAAAATAAAAGCTGGTAAACACATCGGCCAGTTTACGAGATTTACACAGTATTGAATACATGAAAAATAAAAGTAATCCTACAACTCAAAACTTTCAAGGTAATGGAAGCTGAATTTATTTGCTGAGGGTAAATTCGTCCACGACTGATATATGATATATATAAATATATCCACTTGAAAATCGGATCGCAGAGTTAGGCTTTACTTCTAAAAAAAATGAAAAAAAACTAGAAAAATTGCGCTGTGATCTGTTATCAGGGTATCAGATATAGAGAGCCTGCGGGACCCCTTAGTGCTCTACATAAATCACGTGCCAAGTGCTGCCCCGGTGCTGTTCGGATATGCGGAGGTCCAGTCAAATTATAAAATATGTGTATGAATGCATGCATGCACAACGCATGGGGCTAGGCCGGCTTCACGCCCCTCCCCCTGGACGGTTCCGCTTTTATCCTGGGCGCGCGTGCGCGCTGCTGGGGATCATCGTGCCCTCAACGTGTTGTTGGATGTGATTGTGATTTTCAGCCGTTTATTCGTTGATGTTTTTGTTGAGTGAGGTTTTATCAGGCTTTTAATCCGTTCGTGTATTTCCATAACTAATTTCCCGTGTAGGTGTTGTAGATCAAGATATAGCATAATACGGGTATTTTATACTAAATATATTTCTTTAACTTCAAAGTCATAGACGACATAATAGATATTATTCTATAAGATCAAAATGTAGCATGATACGAGTAATTTCATTTAGATATAAATCTCTTTCTTCTAAATTACAAGACACAGTGGATATTATTCTATAAGATTTAACGGTTTATATATATATATATATATATATATATATATATATATATATATATATATATATATATATATTTTTTTTTTTTTTTTATTTTTTTTTTTTTTTTTTCAGAAGACATTTCCTGTATAAAACTCACAGAACATATTTTCCAGCCACTGTTCTGTCATTTTCCTTTGTCGAAGAGTTTGAAATATTAGTGAGGGGCGCTTATAATTAGTGGCTGAGAAATCACACTCTGATAACATCACCGGTAATTTCATTTGAAATAAGTGACTAACAGTGAGCAGTGACTGTAAGTAATAACAGAGTCTGTCTTGAAAAGTTCTCAAAATAGCATCATTCTTGGATATTAATGTTGCATTTTGCAACACGTCCATAACCAGAAAATTTCTTTTATCCTTTGTATCAGTAATCGATGTCGGCATTAAACTTTTGGCCTCTTGCTGTGCGTTATGTCGGAGTTTACTATATTATATCTTGACGCGAATTATCATCTGTTTAACCATTAAATATCATAAGAAACTCCTTTTAGTGTAGCGCGGTTAATGATAGCCCATGGCTATGACCTAAATGCATTTTGACGTAAGTTGAAGATCATTATTGATTGCATTTGGAAGTAATGATTTTACAAGCAGTGCAACTGTTCAAGAAATGCCATTTACCTTCCGCTACCCACTCACCAAATGCACTAGCATGCGCAAGCACTACGGCCAACAAACATTCCCACTTTTTTTTTTTTTTCTTTTGAATTATTCATAATAAAACGAGGAGCGATACCTGTTAATATCACGAGCCACTCAGAATGTTTCGATATGAAGGAGTCGATCGAAGAAACGCCTATTAGATATTGTATTTGGTGAAACCAGAGTGGTCTGAAAATCAAATTCTCTCTCTCTCTCTCTCTCTCTCTCTCTCTCTCTCTCTCTCTCTCTCTCTCTCGTTTTTCACGTAAATACCGGTTTATATCATAGTAATACATCTCATATCTCTCTCTCTCTCTCTCTCTCTCTACTTTTTCAGTAAATACAGGTCATTCTCTCTCTCTCTCTCTCTCTCTCTCTTCATTTATCATATACTCTCTCTCTCTCTCTCTCTCTCTCTCTCTCTTGTTTTTCACTTAAATACAGGTTTATCACAATAATACATCTATTTGGTATTTATTGATTCTTTCCTAAATTTAACTGCTGGCGACACTTACTGTACTTTTTTAAAAAATTGATATGCGATGTTTTCTTTCTATTCACGCAACGTCCAATTTCTCTTTCGGAATGTCATTCCTAAATTCAAATTGAAATGTATGTATGATGAAAAATATTTTTTCATATTTCATAGGAAGTGGTAATAGGGATTTTCTTAATATTATGTACTATAGGCTCTCGGAAAAAAGACGTGACTGCCATAGACTTCGAAACACTTTGGATCTTTTATTTATTTTTTTTTGGATGTATGGCAGGTATATTTAAACCTAATGATGCTGTGTAGATTTTAGTCTGAATTTATTTGGGCATTTTAGCGTGGACCAGAGTGCATGTAGCATGCTGTATTAGCCACTATTCTGCTGTATTGGTGCCTACTGCAGCGATAATAGCCTACTACAGTGACTCGTTTATAGAAATCACTATATTGTACTGGTGTTTATTGTAGCATGCCAGTACAGCCACTATTCTGCTGTGTATTATGTCAATGCAGCGATAATAGCCGCCACAGTGACTCGTTTATAGAAATCAATATTGTATTGGTGTTTATTGCAGTGACAGTAGCCTGCTGCAGTAATTCATTGTGTTACTGCAATTGTATTAGTGCACTGTAATGACAGTAGCCTACTGCAGTAACTAGTTTGTAGAAGTCACTACACTGTATTAAAAGGCTGCAGTGGACAGTAGCCTTCATACAGAAATTAGTTTATTAAAGCTCATATTGTATTGGTGTTTATTTCATTGACAGTAGCCTACTGAAGTAACTAGTTCATAGAAGTCACTATACCGTATTGGTGATAATTGCAGTGACAGTAGCCTACTGGGTAGAACTAATTTATAGGTCACTATACTGCATTTTCAGGCACTTTGCAGTGATAGTAAAGTATTCATAACTAGTGTATAGAAGTCACTATGTTGTATTGGTGTTTGACAGCAGCCTACCGCCAGTAACTAGTTTATAGAAGTCGGCTAATTCTGCATTGGTGTTTATTACTATGTGACAGTAAGCCTACTGGTAACCTACTATTAGAAGTCACTATATTCATTGTGTTAATTGCAGTGACAGAAATTACTGCAGTAACCTACTTTATAGAAGGTCAATATATTGTATTGGTGTTAATTGTAGTGAACAGTATACGGCAGTAACTAGTATAGAAGTCACTATACTGCATTGGTGTTTATTGCAGTGACAGTAGCCTACTGCAGTAACTACTTTATAGAAGTCACTATATTGTATTGGTGTTAATTGCAGTGACAGTAGCCTACTGCAGTAACTAGTTTATAGAAGTCACTATACTGTATTGGTGTTAATTGCAGTGACAGTAGCCTACTGCAGTGGTTATAGTTTTCTGAAGTGGTTTTCCATTTTGATATCCTTTTATGTAAGAGACATGATAGATTCTATCATACCTATTCATTTCACTGACCATCAAAATCTTCCTCCCCTCTCCCCTAAAACCTGAATCGCGCCCCCCCAACTCTCCCCTTCTCCAGGGCTCCTAAATCATCCCCGGCTTTCCATCTTACACCCTCAATCTTCTATCTCCACAAACTTCTTCCCCTTCCTTTTTCCCCTTGAGTAAGACACTCGATGAATCTGTCTTTTGGGCGTGATGCCGTCGTCGCCACCACCACAGCAGCAGCACAAATTTTTGCTTCAGTCATTTCATATAAACTTCCCATTTTTCATCCTTTGTGAAAGTGTGTGTTCTTCATTTTTCACTCGGGGACAGCGACGTGGTTGTGTTCATTCTACAGACGGCGCCACCGATGGGCAGTCTTGAACTGGCAGCTGCTAATTTATTTATTTTAATTATTTTTATTATTTTATTGCAAGCTTAGAGTCAAAAAGTTTGGTTTGGATGGAAGAGAGAGAGAGAGAGAGAGAGAGAGAGAGAGAGAGAGAGAGAGAGAGAGAGAGAGAGATTCAGTATTCACTTTAGAGAATAATGTGTACGATCTTTTGCTTGAAATTGTATCAGGATGAAAAAAAAAATGAACATGTAATGCAGTGTTTGCATACTATAACGGGCAATCTAG
>NC_089741.1:53221857-53226857 GCF_040412425.1 Macrobrachium rosenbergii
AATCCTCGTATTAATTTACTCTTTCATGGCTTTTCAAGGAGTCGCTGGTATGATGTCATTTATTCTACCTGTTACTTATATCTTAATGTGAATTTTGTGAAGATCTTTTGAAAATTTCCTAGTGATATCTTGTAACTTGCTTAGTTGTGCTTTCTCACAATGTCTCCCTCTCTCGCTCTCTATCTGTGTATATATATGTATATATATATATATATATATATATATATATATATATATATATATATATATATATATATATATATATATATATATATATATATATATATATATATGTGTGTGTGTGTGTGTGTGTATGTTTAATTTTATAACAACTATGCCTTCTTAACACCTCGAATTCTTCACATTTTTTGAGAAGCCAAGAGGGCATTGTTATTACAATTAGGTACGTCTCTGGTTAAAAGTGACCAGTAGATTGTGTGCGTGTGTATATATATATATATATATATATATATATATATATATATATATATATATATATATATATATATATACATACTCAGCAACTTAGGCATCTGGAACGCCGGAGTTGTAGAAGGAAAAGGATGGAAAATAGCCATCGTGGCATCTTAAGTCTCATCATCAGGGCTGTAAAATATACAAAATTTACAAATTGAAAACAGACTCAGTAAAATGACAATTACAGGAGTTAAAATCACAAAAACGCTAAAAAATCTATAATACCAACAAAGTAAAATAAAAAAAGCAAAATAAAGAAATGAAAAGTAAAGTGAATTCTAGGACTAGTACCCATCTCTAGGAAGCTAAAAAATTGAGTGACATTCTCCATCTTGGACGGCCGGACGCCAGCTATGCTATAAACAAAACGGTGGAGGAGGTCTGATTGTTTGATGAGGTCACAAGCTGCTTAATTGTTAGAGATTCCAAAATAGAGTTTATTGGCCAAATAGAAATTTGGCCAATAAACTAAGATGCTACGATGACTATTTTCCATCATTTTCCTTCAATATATATATATATATATATATATATATATATATATATATATATATATATATATATATATATATATATATATATATATATATATATATATATATATATATATATATATATATATTATATATATTTGAATGGTTGTTGGAATTTTGATTGTGCACAGATGATGGGGATTTTGTCTCCTTCACTTGTTTATTATTATTATTATTATTATTATTATTATTATTATTATTATTATTATTATTATTATTATTATTATTATTATTATTATTATTATTATTACGAGTTTGATGGCGCACGCTACGCTGCACTGGGACCTGGTGCTGCCCGTCATGTCTCCCCTACCCTCCCGATCCCCTACCTACCCTGCTCCACCCTGGGTGGATAAATAGGTTTGCAGGAGGAGGGTGGATGTGTCATGTCTCCCCTACCCTCCCAATCCCCTACCTACCCCACCCCTACCCTCTTTATTGTTGTTGTTGTTGTTGTTGTTGTTGTTGTTGTTTTTGATCATTTACTTGTAAGCACTATTCCCTTTAATATTCACGACAACCTGTGGGTTGCATGGGATGCAGACGCCCAGCCCCAACCTGTGGCACGAATAGAGCGGGCATAAAAATCATGAAAAAGACCGTAGAAAAACATGCCGCGCCATCAAAGGCTCCTGTGATTAAATCTGATTTGGGCGCTTTTATCTGGACGAAAAAGGTGTGATTAATGTGAGCACTAAATGCCTGCAGAATTTTGGAAAGGATCGTTTTTTTCAAAGCTATATCACTTTGTAATTGAATTGGTTTTCCTGTTTTTTTTTTTTTTAGTACTTTTTTCTTTTAAGGGTCGTGTTACTTGGGTAAATGTCCTCGGTTTTTGGAAGCATGGAAATATAGATATTTTTTGTGTTATTATGTCTAGTAAAGCCATAGTGGTAGTGTAAATCACCTATCCGCATTTGAAGATTAAAAGGAAGTTCCAACTGTATTACAAAGATTGAGCAGCGATATATAACCGAATTGAAAGTGTATTTAGGTTTTCTTATATTACAAAATCAGAAGATTGTCCTTCGTGTAAATGTTTGCGAGGCAGTTGAGGCAAAAAGGTCATAGAACGAAGAAAAGTTTTACCTTCTATTCAAGATTGAGTACAAATAATGATTTGGAAATGAAGGCTGAAGGAAAGAATTGATCATCTTAGGAATCTGAAGATAAGGGTCATTCCAAATACTGAAAGGAAGTGATTTGGAAATACAGAGATTGAGGATAGAAAAAAATATCAGAGGGCTGTCCACTTAAAAAGATTGAGAGGAGATGCTCCTCCCCTCAAAGAGAAATAAGAAAACTAAAAACAAGGATTGTATTCCAACGAATTAGAAAGATGGGCCCAGTTTAAATTTGAAAATTAACAAGTACCCCTCATTACCCGAATGAAGAATGAAAAATATCTCATTTTAAAGACTAAAGAGAAGGGGTGCATCTGTTAAAATTAAAGGGCACGGTTCCTCAGTACAATTTTCAAGAGATAATTTTAACCCAATTCTGGATAGAGTTTAAAGAAATCTTCTCTAAAACCTGCTGTCAGTATTTAAGCAAGAAAGACATAAATTACTTTTTGGTGTTGTATGTACAGGAGAGGTTCGATCTGAAAACTTATCTAAAAGTCATATATATATATATATATATATATATATATATATATATATATATATATTTGTTTGTAAATGTTTAAAGAGGAAAACTTTTTCCTTTTTTTCTTGTTTGGTTTTTGGTTCTTGGCTTTTTCGTTATATTGTTAGCCGGCCGAATTAGTTTCATCACATTTTTCTTTTGTAATGTGACTTCTCATTATCACATGTGCGCCTATTTTTGGCCAGAGTAAAAAAAACAGTTTTTGTTCAGTATTAAAGGAGGTAATTCTAAAGTTTCATCGTTAATGATAAACAAATCGAAAACCAATCTTTATCACTGAGCTCTCTCTCTCTCTCTCTCTCTCTCTCTCTCTCTCTCTCTCTCTCTCTCTCTCTCAGAATTTATGGCTGGCATTTTTATCATAAAATAGTTTGTGATTTATGTTTATGTATTACACAGATCCACGAATAGAATACGTCCTCTCCTCTTCAAATCATCCTTGTCCTGTCTTGTACTTGGGTTCTAAACCTCCCTGTTTCCCTGCTCCTCTCTCCCCTATCCTCCTCCCCTACTTATCCCTCCCCCTTCTCCTCCTCTTCCTCTTCCTCATCCTCCACTCCTCAGAATCTACCCATGTCGGCGTGATTTACCCAGGGCGATGGTCCCTAAAAGAGCCCTCCCTGATTTATGCAATTAAAAGTCTCGAAGTGCATTGAGTATGCACGACTGATCCTTCGACCTTAGCTCAGTAACAATTACCATAAATTACACGCCATGGACTACGCCTGCGGATAGAATAGGGACATTTGTGGGGTAAGAGGGGAGGGAAGGGGATGGGGATGGCGATAGGTGGGCGTTGGGGGAATTGATAGCAGAGGAAGGGGTCATTTCAAGATGGGTTGTTCTGGAACGAAGATGTTCAGTTGAGGTATTCAATATATATGTGTGTGTCTGTGTGTGTGTGGGAGTGGGGTGTGGGAGTTGTAGGGAGTGAGAGAGGGGGGAGGCTGGGTACTGGATGCCTGGATTTGTGTATTCTGTGTATTTTCAGTTTATATGTAGGTTGGTGTAGATGTCGATAAGTGTATGCATGTCTGCATGTATATTTATGTACACAATGAAGTTTATCTTATTGTGTAAGTCGACTCATAATACAGATTTAAAGACTCTCTCTCTCTCTCTCTCTCTCTCTCTCTACAGTAATGGAAAGTGATGGAACTGATGGTTATAATAATGTAGAAGACTGTAGTGAGGTTTATTTATTTTTTTTTATAAATAAATTTACTTTCTGTAAATTACCTGTCCAAATTACGAAGATTAATTAAATATTCCCATTAGACTGTTAATTAATATATTCAACATAATAGTATAGGCTGTTTTTGACGTAACGTCCACAGGTATTACTCAGTCATACAGCCTAATCTTAATCATTGTTCAGGCTCAGTGCCGCCCACAGCATGCACACGAATTCTGCTACATAGTATTCGGTCCTTACTAAGGTTTCAGGTATACGAATGAAGGTTCTTTCGTAGTTTTTAATCTTCTGTACTGCTTTTCTCAGCGTTTGTGCAGCGTATTGCTTTTTTTCCTGCTTTCTTGGTTTTTCAAATGCGAGTGGTTTTCCTCAACTTGCACGATATCAGATACAAAAAGATTTTAGTCTTTTATTATAGGGAAGACTTTCTGCTGCAGCAGAGATTTATTGATATGTGACGGACACTTTCTGGTTTTTAGTTAGAACTTGGAACGAGAACATTTTGTGACATGTAATTGACACTTCGGGGGATGTGATTAGAAGACGAGCTTTAGGGGAGAACATTTTGCTTATCTATAATTTGGTGGAGTCGACTGACCAAATAGGTATCTATAATTAGAGACTTCTTGGTAAATTTTTGTTTACTTCTGAGACTGTGGGACGAGGAATGCAGCCAGTTATATAATTTGCGTAATGATAATTAATGTATATGAACTTTACGGTGTATAACAGAGCCTTCTCCTCCCTCACCCCTTCTCCAACACCATGAGTAAGATCACCTCCACCTCAATCTCCACCACCACCTCCATCTCCACCACCACCACCATCCCCACCACCACCACCCTCATGAAGTCTCACCCACATTTGCCTCCATCCTTTTGTTGTTGAGCCACACAACGAAAAGACCCAAGTCTGGCAGGCAGCAACTCTTCTTCTTCAATTTTTTTTATTCTCTTTTTTTTATTCCAAAGGCTGCATCTAAGTACACTTTCCGGACCATAGAAATATCTTGACATATCTTAGTCGACTTTAGAAGGGAAGGGAGGGAAGTTTGGCCCGAGTTGAGAGAAACTTCAGATCTAGTAAGCATGACTTGGGAGGTTTGAGAAAACGACTCTCCTCCGCCCGCCTCGCCGTCAGATGCT
>NC_089741.1:53234357-53241857 GCF_040412425.1 Macrobrachium rosenbergii
CAGAGCATCACATTCAAATTGTTATGGGAATTACGCGATAGGTACAATTTTATATTTTATTTTGTTTGGTTTATGACCACTTAGGAGCTTAAGATAGGTGGTTTGTATTATTGTTTTATGAGATTATTGATTTGTGATACAGAACCAGCATGCTTTTATTTTTTTTTTTGTTTGGAAAGGATTGTGCAGATCTCTTAAGTTATCATCATCATTCTGATTAATTCTGATATTCTGCATAGTTATCAGATAAACAAAAAATACTTTTTTTTGTGATATTCAAAGTCGGTCTCAGGGTTCTAACAACACAAACCCCGATCCTTTATTGTTTCGAAGACAGTTCGCATAATAACGAAGGTAAACTTTGTCGACAGCAGCTATATAGTATATTAGAACAGTCGACGGAGTTACTGTAGTAGGCTTGATATAAGGTAAAACTTTCTCTTCAGGAACTGTTTCTCTATTATCAGAATGCTCGAGAATTTAAGGAACCGTGCAAGAGCAGCTATGAGTAATCTTTCCCCCTTATGGAATACATTATCCGGCACCCGATCTAATCTCCTCCATCCTGGCCGAGTCCGTATGCAAGAACGCAGATGTATACGTAGCAGGGAGTTGCCAGTTTTTATTTATTTTTTTTCTAATTTTATTTTCTTTGTCCGGAAGGCAAGCCTCCTCCTCTCCCTCTGCCGAACTTTCTCTAATCTTTCCTCCCTTAAAACTCTCTTGAAAATTAGGATATAAACTACAGCATACTGTTACTGGCTTGGCCGACTCCCTGTTAGCTCTCAGGGAGTTAACCAGGTAGAAAATTTATGCCAAAACTTAAGGAGGGAGTGGGAAGGGCGGGGGAGGAGGGATTTTGGGGGACGGGAGGCAGGGGGTGGTTTGCTCAGTGCAAACGGCCCGGTAGCTGACAGTCTATATTTGTTGAGGAACTGGATGTCGACGGTGTGTTAGGGTGGCTGTTTGATGGCTGCTCTCTCTCTCTCTCTCTCTCTCTCTCTCTCTCTCTCTCTCTCTCTCTCTCTCATACTTATCATCATGCCTTATTTCATATATTCATCTCTCTCTCTCTCTTATTATCATCTCTCTCTCTCTCCTTACTTATTATATTCATCTCTCTTCTCTCTCTCTCTCTCTCTCTCTCTCTCTCTCTCTCTCTCTCTCTCTCTCTCTGATATTCCTACTTATTGTCATATTTTTATTTCTCTATTCTCTCTCTCTCTCTCTCTCTCTCTCTCTCTCTCTCTCAAATCGTTACTGCCTTGAAAACAGTCGTGTTTTATCATAGGTCATTCACTCTCTCAAATTTCTTTAATCCCGTTATTTTGATCATCTTGCTCATTAAAAGTTAACTTTTATATTTTCATGTTTACCTCAGTGCAAGTTTGCGAGTGCTCCTGACCTTCAAAAGGTCGAGTCATGTCCTACTAAGGTGACCATTCGGTAATGACTTGTGTTTCTAACTGAAAATTGGGAAACGATTACTTGCTCTTACATGTAAGCCTTCACAGCTTTAACTAAATTGCGTTCGAAAATCTGTATATTAGTTTCTGATAATGTCAGCCAGCTTTTTAGAGTTCACGGAAGTGTGTTTCTTTTTTTTTTTCATTGTAAAACTGTAAGCTCAATTATAATCTTTCCACTCATTTACAGTATATTCTTCTCTTGGCCTGGTAATGCCATGTGGTTTGTTTTGTTTTGGAGGACAAAAACTTCAAAATGGTCATGTCCATTGTATATAACATATTGACCATATTATAATGACTTGTGTTTCTAACTGATATATATATATAAACGATTAGTATATACATATGCCTTATATATATTTATATAAATATGCGTTCAAAATATATATATATGGTTTGTCATTTTTATTTTTGGAGGATAGTGTGTTTTTTTTTTATCGACCTCGTAAAACTGTTACACGGCGGATGTGGTCTATGGCGCGGGTTCGACTCATTTACGTAATATAGGTTTGTAAAAGCAAATGGATCTTGTACACACAAAAACAATGCCACTACAACACCTTCTAAAAAACATAACAAACATCTCCGTCTCACTCTCGCCATACCCGCGTTCGCTGCTGGGAAGAAGGGCGTTGTTTTGGGGACAAAAATATGCGATGTATACGATCGATGCATGTCTACCCAAAGCCAAATATTTATATACACATACAATATTTATAAAAAGCACGTTAAAAGAAAGAAGAAGAATATATATATATATATATATATATATATATATATATATATATATATATATATATATATATATATATTTATATATATATATATATATATATATATATATATATATATATATATTTAAATTTATATATTCGTATACACACATATGGCGACAACTTATTTAGGTCCTCCGCGATAAAACATACCACATGACATACCAGGCCAAGAGAAGAATATACTGTAAACGAGTGGAAAGATTATAACTGAACTTACAGTTTTATGAAGTATAAATTCCTTTTCGCGGCGGGGGCCCGGACAATCGTGCATAAACACTATGTCCTCTTATGCTCTGATGTGAAATCTAAAGAATCCTTTCTATCTTCAAGCTTCGGTAAAAGTAATTCGTGTTGAATTATATTTTATTCTGAGCAAAATAGAACTATGAGGTTTCCATTGCGGTCAGTAAATATGTCGAAATTTTCATTCTAATATCCGGTTTAGTGCGTTGGATCAGTCTTATTTTTAATACCATTATAGATACTGAACTTAGAAACTGAGATGTGAACTTAATTGACTTGCTTCGTAATTTGTTCTGGTGTGGTACCCGAAAATTACAGACACACAAATATCATTATCACTATGTTACTGATGCCTCCTTCCAAAGCCTAAATTAAAAAGTTGGTTTTGATAATACTAACATTCGGTAAACTGGCATGACCTGCATATTGTCTTTAGAAAATTTTCAAACTTATTTCGTTTTCTGACGCTTCGCAAGTTCTTAAATTATTTTGTAATCAATATTTATTGTTTTCACCGATGTTGTATTTTGTTTAGAGCTTAGATTTTGATGACAGTTTTGCTTTCTTTTTTGTAAGTCTTGCCAACCATTCCCACTATGCAGCTGTGACCCTCATTAGAAAGTTATCTGTACTTGAAGATCGCCTGCGTTGTTTCCATGACTGCTTTTTCTCTACATAAAGAGAACCGAGACGAGACAAAAACGGAATATTCGGCGTCTGTAGGATGTTGTTTGTGGAAGGAGAGAGGTTTCTCGCGCTAGCGAATGTTCCTTCATTTTCCATCCTACACTTTTCCTCGGAAATCTCAGATGATAAACTTGTTCCAATATTCATCCGATTGCTGCTCGAATGTCCCATTCCTTCAGAAATATTCCGAAGATTGAAATATTAAACAAGTCTTATGTGATCTCTGACCTTTCGGTACTCTCTCTCTCTCTCTCTCTCTCTCTCTCTCTCTCTCTCTCTCTCTCTCTCTCTCTCTCTCTCTTTATTCATTAAGCCTGGGATTTGAATACAATTAATTTTTTGAACCTTGGACTGCTGAAAATTCTGGGAACAAATAGACTGGGTGGTAATTATTTACTTTGTAGCTTTATAAATGAAAGCTGTTGAAATCCCTCCCTGTTACTTTGATGAAAAATAATATATGTTATTTCAGACGAAACCAGTTGTAAGATCATCCTACTTAAATTATCTTGAATCAGTTTATTAGCTCTCTTGACTCAGACTGATTTGAAAAATCTTAATCATACCGAAGGGCGTTTATGCGACTGGAATGAAATTACAGGTGCATCTGATTTTTCAGAGAAATAATTGTGAACTACCTGGATCTTAGGTCACCGTAACATAATCTGAGAGGAATGTTCCTTTCTTTCATTTATCTTGTTAAATCAGAGGTATTTACTATCTATTTCACATCTGTAAAATTGATTATGAGCAGAGTAGTTTGGAAAATGTCAGGTGTCTTGCTGTAAAGCTACTTGATTTAAAAAAAAAAAGAAAGAAAAAAAAATATATATATATATATATATATATATATATATATATATATATATATATACTATAGATATATATATATATATATATATACATATATATATACTTATATATATATATATAATATATATATATATATATATATATATATATATATATATATATATATATATATATATATATATACGTATATTTAATTGAATATTAAGCACCATCAGGAGATAACAGTAATTTTCTGCATCCGTAATATCAGTTCATTGAAAGAGACAGGATTTTTTAGTTTGCTTTTTCGACTCCTTATGGTAGCCAGATTACAGATATTAGCAAAGATTTAAGTTGCGTCTTCACTTCCATCGCAAATCGGATTGTGTACGTGAGTTTTTTTTTATCAGCTGAACTTTTTTTTCTCCATGTTCCCCCCCCCCTCTCTGGAACGCTGTTTTCCTCATTTATATACCGCAGGTAATAATGAGATAATTATCTTTTGTCAATTTCTGGTGATGATGAAATAATTATCTCTGGTACGCTTGAGGTAATTAATAATTAGATCATGATCTCTCCTTATAGCCATGATACCCTGCCGCATGAAATTCTTCATTTTTGCTTGCCAGTGAAGTATTATTGTTAGTTATTTTGATATGTAAGTCTTTGGGATTTCTTAACAATGACATGAGAAAATAATCATATTTCATATATAATATGTTTTGAAATTGATAGTTTTTACAGTGCACAAAGAATTTTTCACGATCTCTTAATTCGCCCATCCGCCAAAGTTGTTTCCTTCCAAATATAAGACGAAACCCCGTTCAGGGGAAAAATAAGTCAACATATCAACGCGGACTCAAAAAAGTAACGGGGTTAGGTAAGGGTTGTTGGAAGTTGGGGGAAGTAGGGGGGGGGGAGCTTGGAAAAATATCGGTCGAATCTTGCCAGCATTTTAGGGGTGAGGGTTGGGGTGGGGGTTGAATCCACATATCAGCAGACTGAAAAATACAAAGGGTTATGGGTGGGTTAGGGGAGAGACTGGAGTTTGAAAAAAGAGAAAAAAAAATCGGGCGAATCTTGCCAAGTGTTGGGGTGGGGTTGGTGGGAGTTCGGGCGGGGGAGGGGGGGGGAGAGGATGGATTCAGATGACCAGAAATGCATGCTGGGACGCTTGGATGTAAGTCACTTGAAAAATTGATGCCTTCAAGAGGATGGGTTGGTTGCGGCGGCCACTGTAATCAAGCCAGTGCCACTAACCTGGCACCGGCACTGCCTCCGCCACCAGCCACTACCGGTACACGATGTATACAAGACCGGTACACGGCTTCCGTCTATTTCTCTCCGACCGATTCTTGTTACCGGTACAATCATTTTTCCATCGTTTTTATTGTGATTTTGTGGATCTATAGTTAAAGTTTCTTTTATTGTTCCTTTTTATAATTTTTCTCGGTAACTAACTGTTGCTTTAAGACGAAAAGAAAGGCAAAAGGAGAGGAGGGCGAGAGAGAGAGAGAGAGAAAGAAAGAAGAAAAGAAAAAGCTTATTTTAGAGAGGGAAGAATAAAATTTTACAGCGACGGATGAACTTATTTTATATCCTGTCTTCACTTGGTGAATATTTTCGCTTTCTTCATATTTCATCGTTAGGAGAAACTTTGCCCATCCTCCCTCCCCCCTTTTTTTATTCTCTGTTTTGGGGCTTCTTAAAAGGAAAGAGAGATAACGTCAGTCTCTCTCTCTCTCTCTCTCTCTCTCCTCTTTATTTATCTTAAAAGCTGGTAGTCTTTTGTATGAATTATAAATTTTCTTGATTATTACTCAGTTCTGAGAAACCTCCCCCTCCCTCTCCCCTTCCTTTCCCCTCCTCTCAAAAGCAGCTAAGTCTCTATGTATATCATCTCTCTCTCTCTCTCTCTCTCTCATCTCTCTCTCTCTCTCTCTCTCTCTCTCTCTCTCAAAAACTCTTATCGTAGTCTTTAGTATATACTAGACTTGATTCTCTCTCTCTCTCTCTCTCTCTCTCTCTCTCTCTCTCTCTCTCTCTCAGCCCTTTAGTTCTCTCTCTATATTTATCAGAACCCTCTTTTTCGTTTACTACGTAAGATATAGACAAAAGATGGGGCATTAAGAATTTCTTATAATATTGGTTGACAACACGAAGTTAAGCAAAGCTCATTGAAAGCATCCCTAGCCTGCAGGTTTTTGTGGGTTTTAGATGTTTCCTAAACATTCTCTCTCTCTCTCTCTCTCTTCTCTCTCTCTCTCTCTCTCTCTCTCTCTCTCTCTCTCTCTCTCTCTCTCTCTCTCGTTTTCTGTTGCTGCTTAATCAATAAGTTGTTAGGTATCCGTGCTAGCCGATCGTATGTTTGGTCGATTGTTAGGCTTACCTGTTGAAGTTCGTATTGCTCGTGTTTGGCGAAGGTATTTAAATGCTTTCATCGGTGATGACTGATTTTAATCTCACTCAGTATTTGGTTATTCATATGTTAAAAAAGTGTCACATAAAATTGAGTGTTCAGATGCAGAGATAGCTCGTTGTTATCTATTAGTATACATTTTTAATTAGTGTTCAGGTTGATGTGGTCGATAATATTGTGCTGAAAAGTTTATTCCCCAGCCGGGGTTGGTAAGATGTGGGACCATTGTGGATTCTCACTTATAGTATTAGTCAGTTTGGGGTAGGCTAATTATTAACTTGGTTTATATAGTATTTTCGTGAAATAAGTAGTTATCGAATTGATGCTTGTTCATGAAAGAAAACGTTTTCGGTTGTACTGTACCGAACATTTGATATTTTTTTTTTTTATTTCTCAATCCCCGTTCCGTTTGAAATGTTTTTAATGCGTCCATTACAATTGAGTTTCACTGTGGCATGTAATGTGTTTCTTTAACCCTTTATCTTTAATTCTGTTTCAGATCTAAATAAAATTCTGTTGCTTAGGTCGATATTACATTTTGTACGGTGATTAATTTATTAATTGTGGGTTATCTGGCGTCACACCTACCAGGGTCACTGACGCCGATTTCGTACGGTGAATTTGTTACTTTTCACAGTTGCTATTTGTTGTTACATACACATGTAAAATGGATTGGTGATTTTTTTTCTTATTGTTTTAGAAGTCTCACAAACTTTGAGGGCTGAATATGGTAATTTACACTGGACTGAATGTTCTTTTCTTTTTAGAGCACGAAAGCAAGGTTACCTTAGAGGCCTTACCCTGACTCTTATAATCTTCCTTCGTGTAAGAGGCGAGTTTTCTGATTCCTTCGGTATTAAGCACCTTTGTTATTCTGTGTCCGTTCACTCTCCCTCTTTCTTTATGCAATCGGGCCTGGGCTAGTTAGGGACATCAGGTAGCACGTCCCATTATTCCTAGCATAATGTAAAACGGCTAAACTGTCTATGAAGAAAGTCGTCGTTCGCTTAACATTTACCTCGAGACACCAAAGAGCAAATGTAGTCGCTGACATTGGGTTCAAAAGGGGGAACATATTGCAGCGTCTTTCTGTTGGCTCAGGTAAAAGAAAGAA
>NC_089741.1:53246857-53251857 GCF_040412425.1 Macrobrachium rosenbergii
GAGAGTGAGAGAGAGTACCGTAATATTGATGAGTATGTTTCTGTAAAATTAACGACTATTCGGATATACATACTCTTAAAATTTTAAAGGATAACTTCTTTCTGTGATGAGCTTTTAGGTAAACATCTCAGTTTTTCAACTATGTTCTTTTAAACGAAGTGCATACGTAGACTGTTGCACATCTGTTACGTGTTTGTGTGTGTGTGTGTGTGTTTGTGATAGCGGCAATTCTTCCTTTCTTCCTATTGTTGTGATGTTCGTTGTATGATTGCCAAGGGGATTTCCTTGCCTTTCGAGAGAGAGGCCACTAACTCTAGGCCTGGTTTTCCTCTCATGTTAGAGGAAGCTGTAAAACCTGATAGATTTTGTTGGGTGAGGAGGACTCTCCTCCTCCTCTTCCATCTCCTCCTCCTCCTTCTCCTCTTCCTCCTCCTCTCCCCACCGACATCCTACCTCCTCCTCATCTCCTGAAAACCTAGCTTCCTCCCACGCCCCACTCGTGCCGACCGAGGTTTTGTTTTGATGTTTTATGTTCTCTCTCTCTCTCTCTCTCTCTCTCTCTCTCTCTCTCTCTCTCTCTCTCTCTCTCTCTCTCTCTCTCTCTGTGTGTACAGATGTAACGTTACATAATTCTTTGTGTATTATTCACTAATTTTATTATTCATTTACTCTAATATACCAAATAGCTTTCCTCTCTCTCTCTCTCTCTCTCTCTCTCTGTCTCTCTCTCTCTCTCTCTCTCTCTGTCTCTCTCTCTAATAAGTTATAATGATACTTTTAAGGTCCTTCCTAGCAAGTCATAATTGTTTATGTATATATATATATATAATATATATATATATATATATATATATATATATATATATATATATATATATAGATAGATAGATATAGATACAGACAGAGAGAGAGAGAGAGAAGAGAGAGAGAAGAGAGAGAGAGAGAGAGAGATGTGTGTGTGTGTGTATTGGAGTGCTTGATAATAATTTCTTTGGCTACGACTTATAAGAATACGCAAATATATATTAAAGTGCAATATTTCTGTACAACTTCTACTGGTATTCTCACAAGTATAATAGACTTCGTAAAAACCAAGGTATAAGTTTGTGATTAGAATACTTTACTGTGCTACTGAATATTTAAATGTTTCTGCTGCCAGACATCATCATTACTTAATCAGCAATACAGTGATGTTTCAGATAAGAACTTCCAGAGCAAAATCTCCAGTGATTCAGGGATTCAGAGTGTTGTCAAATACGTAGTTATATTCGCTTCAATTGACTTATACTATCCCAGTCTAAATAGATGCTTATGTGTTATATATATATATATATATATATATATATATATATATATATATATATATATATATATATATGTATATATATATATATATATATATATATATATATATATATATATATATATATATATATATATATATATATATATATAATGTATATAAATGTGTGTGTGTATACTGTATGCATAGATGTATGTGTATAACTCTTCTGTCGGTAACATCATTCTAGATATAATGAAACAAAGATAGAGAGAGAGAGAGAGAAAGAGAAAGAGCGTGTGACAGACAAACTCCAGATTTCTTTTATTTACAGGTTTATGTATTTTGTTTGCCACGTGGTTCAATAATGCCATTGTAGACGGACCTTTTCCCACTACATTCGCCTGTTGATTGCCCTGTTGCGTGTGGGGCGATCATTATTCGGGAAATTTCGTGTAGATGGAGGGCAATTGTTTTAAACGCCTTTTTACTTGATTGCTTGTGGATTGCAGTTCGGGTAAGTCTATCCCGTTTCTTCTTGATATAAGTCCTCTCATATTAAGCAGAGGGAAAGCGGAAGACTGCTGCGCGGATTCGAAACCAGCTGAAAAACAGACTTACGCACTGAGATGTTTGGAGAAGAGAGAGAGAGATCTCAGAGACTGCATCTCAAGACTCTAATAAGTTTTAATTCTATCTCCTTTGGGAAAAAGGGATGTTGCGTATCGTCCTTTCTTTCGTTCGTTTGTCCGTCCCGATTGGGTTTTGTGTTAAGGTTTAGATTTAAATAACATTAAGTGATTGATATTTTTTTTTCGCAGTGGGCATATTTTGGCTAGTAAGAATATGCGTGCGAAACTGGGTCACTTCAAACATTTTATGCTTTAGTGACTTGCTAGCTTCGGCAGTAAGAGTTAACGGGCGAGGTGATAAGGTGTCTCCTATGTTTACTCGAGTGGCAATCAAGCTTATTTCTGTTGTCGAAATGGAAGGTAAACAACATTTAGCCACTGGTTTTCACGACTTGGAAAAATGTCAAGCGACATTTCTGCTCAATATGGTAGGGGCACTGCACTGCGCATCAGCTGAGCTGAGCATAACATAATGAACACACTGAATATAAACTCAATTTCCACCACCATCAACACAACTACTTCTAATGCTGCTACTGTGATATCAAGAATAATCATACAGGGTTCACAGTAGAGTTTATTTACACAAGACCCCTTTAGCTTCTTTGCCATATAAAAGACCGATGAAGCCCATATGATACTTGTATTAATGTCAGTGGTCCCCGTAGGAGGATAGTGCCGTCAGTGCACCTCACGCTGTGTGCTGTAGGCATTTACTTAAAGTTCTTTTGAGGCGTGCCTTCGGCCCCTAGCTGCAGATCTTTTATTCCTCTTACTTTATACCTCTATTAATATTTTTTTTTTTCCCATCTGACTTTCCACCCTCTCCTAACAACTGATTCATTGTGCAACTGCGAGGTTTTCCTCCTGTTACACCTTTCAAACCTTTTACTCACGATTTCCCATATCAGCGCTGAATGACTTCACAGGTCCCAGCGCTTTACCTTTGGCCCAAATCTTATCGTCCAATTACAATTCCAATTCCAGTGTCATTAGTGCTTTTTGTTTTCTGTAAAAGAAAACTATTGAGATGCTATTTGTCTGTCCGTCAGCACTTTTTCTATCCGCCCTCAGATCTTAAAGACTACTGAGGCTAGAGGGCTGCAAATTGGTATGTTGATCATCCACCCTCAAATCATCAAACATATCAAATTGTAGCCCTCTAGCCTCAGTGGTTTCTGTTTTATTTAAGGTTAAAGTTAGCCATGATCATGCATCTGGCACCGCTGTAGTATAACAACACAGGCCACCACCGGGCCGTGGCTGAAAGTTTCATGGCCGCGGCTGAGAGTTTAATGGGCCGTGGCTGAGAGTTTCATACAACGTTATACGCTGTACAGAAAATTCGATTGCCCTGAAGAAACTTCTGCGCATTTTTTTACTTATTTATCAAGGTGAATTAGTAAGCAATAAGAATAATTGCAATACTAAATTAAATCTGACGTATGATTTCCGCAGACTTTTATACAAATGTTGGTTTTGATTTCGCTAGTGTAGAGATAGCGAGTGCCTTTGTTCATGTGGAAAGGAAATACCTACAATTTTGACTGGAGGCGTCTTTTCGAAAAAGTACCCCGGCATTTTTATCTTAAGAACGAATTATTTTTCGGGGGAATCCCTGCCTTTTTTTCAGGTTCAATTACAGCCTCGCGTTACAGAATAAAAAAATGTAAATGGAACTTTTTTGGGCTTCAGAATTTTAACTCCACATTGTCACTCTCAAAGACAAATTCTTGGCAAGAGGTGGAAACGTCGATGGATCTGTAATATAAAAAATATCTTCTGGTTCAGGAAAAGTACTAAATTTAGATGGTAAATGATGGCTATTGGTTGCGTAAGTTTTGTTCTTGTCACACATTGGGTATAGATATATCGAGAATTATAACTTTTCCGGTATACGCATTCATAATTTTTCATACTTTACTGATTGTAGAGATGTCTGGATGAAGTTATTTTTTTTTTTTTTTGGCGACGGATACTATAGGCCAAGAGTGTTGGTTAATTTTATTCTTAACTATCTCTTCACGTTAATTATTTACTAGTTGAGTTTAGAATTCCTCTGGTTAGAAGCCATAAATGAGTTACATTTATATGCGTTGGCAGTTCAGGAGTAATAACGTTTTTAATAAGCTGAAATATTTATATAGTCTTTATATTTTGTATATTAATTTTTTTAATGACGTTCTCGTACGGTCATTTTAATATGGGAACATTTGCTGTCAAAGTCAATTGGTTTACAGTCTCGTTCCGTATGATTCCTTGCTCATTTTGAATAACTGTAACAACTGAATGATTCACGGGACCTTCTGTGTACGTTTGTTGATGGATTTTGTCAACTGACTGGTAAGGATGAATTGCTTAAAAGAGTTCGATTTCCAGTATAGTTTGATACACTGATTGGAGGTTTGTAAAAGTCTACGGAAATGGCAGTACACTTTTCACTAAGCCTAACGTTCGTATTTGCAAATTAGCAGATGATATAATAATAATAATAATAATAATAATAATAATAATAATAATAATAATAATAATAATAATAAATATCTTCAATTAGGTATTATTTAAAAACATACTCGATTGCCTCATTGTACGCAGAGGTTCAAAGAAGTTATTTGAATCCAGAAATGATTTAACTGAGAATCGATTTGAAAACTGCTCGTGTCCCTATGGAATATAAGGAATGCATTGTTCCAAACTTTCTCATTGTAATGAAAGAGTGGGTATTGCGCTAACATTTACGCTCTTTAAAATAGAGCAACCTGTATTCAGAGGTCATGGATTGTAATAAAAGTAACATCGGGGTACAACGATAAATAGGACTTGAGAAAAACAATATATTTACAATATGGGCAGAAGTGAACACCACCTTCATGGACAAAGAACCGTTTACAACTTGAACAATATCCTAAGGTTAATGGATTGAAATGAAGGCCTTCATCGTGATTAAAGCGGTGAATAAGAGTTTTTACGAACTGTTTTTCACTAGGAAGGGGATGAATGAGAATTGAGTGAGTAGCATTCACTTGAATAATGCGATGAATGAGAGTTTTATAAACAGCACATCTCACGAGAAAGGGGATGAATGA
>NC_089741.1:53254357-53256857 GCF_040412425.1 Macrobrachium rosenbergii
CCATTAGATACCATCCAGTTTGAATGCGGTCCTTTAGTAATTCTACTAATGCACAGAACAATTGTGTATGTGATAAGGATTAATATATATATATATATATATATATATATATATATATATATATATATATATATATATATATATATATATACATATACTGTACATATATGTATATATATAAATAGATAGGAATAGACAGATATATATACATATGTGTGTGCATGTGTTTCCATGTACAGGTATATGCATATTTGTATAGATGTATGCATAACGTTAATTTTTCATATTCTCCACTTTTCAAAGTTTGCCTTAGCACAAGCAATTTTCGGGTAAATATTTTAAAACTTTGCAACACCTTATCATACAAATATGCAACATCCCCATTTAGTATACATTCAGATTTGTTAAAAATGTCTAATAGGCTAGGTGAGTCCACGCTGAGTTCCAGCTTGTAAATAGTTATCCCAGGTGGTGTTTGAACTGTGGGCATTTTGTATGAGGTGGGTTATGCTTATCTTTCATTTATCTATTAATTTTCAGGGGCGTGGTTTCTTTTAACCGTAGAAAAATTTTCACGGTAGGTTTTATACCGTTTACAATTGAGGACGGATTGTGGTAAGGAGTATTATGGATATACTTTTCGGTTTCTGGCAATCTTTCGACATGCATTTCTGGAAGACAGGATGTAACCTGTGCTAATGTGTTATTTTGCTTAAATAATCCTATCAGGATGATGTATCATTGCATAATTAAGAATCTATGAAGCTGTGCAGATGTCTGTAAATTAACCTAGGGTAGTTTTGTATGTCTGAATGTACAAATAAATATATATTTCTGTTCGTTTTGTATGGGAATCATTTTGTTCCTGGATAAAAATGAGAAAAGGTGTTCATTTGCGTAAATGTGGACAAGCATTCATTAGTGTAAGTTTTTGTAGAAATGAACGTGTATTACTATACGCTTTTTTTGTGTAAATGAACAAGTGTTTATGTTAAACAAACTCGTGCGTGCATATTGGCATAGGCGAATAATCTTTTATGGATTGTTTGCTTACCAAAAAACCCCTACGAATACTTTTCTTCTTTGAACACGAATGTATTAGCATTTCTGTATAAATAAACATATATGAGGACTTATGCCGACGACTAAGCATTTACGATTGTTTATGCATAAATAAACCTGCACTAGCACTTTTCTTTATGTAAACAAATGGATGTTTACGTAAAGTATAAGTAACCCTGCGGGAGTACTTTCATGTATACGAACACGTGTCTTTTAGTATTTGCTTACAAATAAACCCACACGATGCATAGACGCTAGTGAATAGCCTTCTAACAGCATACGTGTCTTTATGTTTCCTCTTATAATTTCCTCCTGAATTCCTCTCGTCCAGTTTCCTCTTTATATCCCATTCTTACCCTCCCACGTCTGTGTTTCCCTATCGCTTTTCAATCTCCAGTCAATCCTCTCTCTGTAGCGCACGCTTCTTTTGTTATTGTTCCCCCCTCCTTCCCTTCCCTTGCTGCTCTTTTGAATTGTTTCGTTCTTCTCCTCCGTTCCTTTTTTTTTTATCTTCCCATTCCCTACACGACCCAATCTTTCTTCTACTATTTTTAATTACTCGAATCCCTCTCAATTTTGTGATTCATTTATCAGAGAGAGGTGTTGAGAGCTATCGTTTCTGTGTTTTCTCTTCTGAGCCCCCACCCCACCGCCCCCCTACCCCCGCCAACAGCCCACAGTGGCAACCCCCCCCCCCTCAATCTCACTACATCACCACTCTCTTTACTTTCGTCTTTCTTTCCCAGCATTTAGTCTGTTTGTTGTGGCTTTGTTTCTTTGTTACTTTTTACGCATTTGGTTCTTCTGTTATGGCTTTTGTTCGTTCTTTGTCTTTGCCTTCCGCTGGTTTATCGGAGGTTTTATACCTGTTCCTTTTCTTCCATTAAATTTTGGACTTTTTTCATAATGTGTCTTAACGTTGTTTTCTTCTCTGTGCTCTATATGAAATCTTGTGCCTCTTAAACGCGCATCATGTAACGATAATCTGTAAATCATAACAGTGTCTCTAAAGTGGTTGATGCCACGGGCAGAGTCTAAGTTTCACTGGCCTTGTGTTCTCCAGCGTACCTTTAGTTGTTTACTACGTTTCGTTGCATATTAATCGTGTTGGTTAGGTTTTAACAGCATCATAATTGCGTACGCCATCAGCGGCAACTTCAAGCTCATTATGCATTTTCGAGGAGTTGCTGCCAAGTTTGGCTGACAGAAATATATCTGGAAGCACTCACAAGATGTATTGTCAGAGTTGGAGACGAATTCCGTAAAGCCAGTATGCAGCGTTCGGTATATACTCTTAAAATTAGTCCCTTTAGTAATAAAATTAGACCCTTTATTAGTCATAAAATTAGTTTCCTTAGCCATAAAATTAGTCCCTTTAGTTATGTACGTATTAGTGCAAAATTGTAAAAAAAAAAAAATGTGAAATGAACCCCATTTT
>NC_089741.1:53261857-53271857 GCF_040412425.1 Macrobrachium rosenbergii
GGTGCGAGTTCGAGCACTCCCAACAGGAAAGGTTTTCTCTTCTGTTTTCGCCGAAAGAAAAAAATACGAAAGAGCGGATAAAAAATGAAACGGGGGAAAAAAAGAAGAAAGGAAAATTGATTACAGCGCAAAAACGGGAGACTGTTTTAAAACTTGGTTTATGGATGCTTATCAGGGAAGTGTGCGAAATGCGTGTGTATATTTCTGTCTGTCTTTTTGTCACAAAACTTTATAATTGTACTTTTGGATATCCAATTATTTCGGGGAACATTTCCCCCCTGAAGAGGCTTATTATGAAAAACTTTTAGCATTAGAGCTATTTAAAAGGGAGCCGAAGTCTAGATGGGCGATACTTAAGCAGGTTTTATTCTGGAGAGATGTCTCGGGAGTTAGGCTTTTTAAATAAGGATAGGACTTGTGACGGCGCGATTTTCCTAGCTTTTATTATTGCCGTTTATGTCATGCCGTCATTCTCTCTCTCTCTCTCTCTCTCTCTCTCTCTCTCTCTCTCTCTCTCTCTCTCTCTCTCTCTCTCTCAGTATTCTATTGCTTACAACCTTAAACATTCTCTGTCCAAAAACCTTTTAGAAATTATGGATGGTCTCTCTCTCTCTCTCTCTCTCTCTCTCTCTCTCTCTCTCTCTCTCTCTCTCTCTCTCTCTCTCAGAACTCTATGGTTTCAAACTCTATGGTTTCACAATTTAACACAGTCTCTCATTCCAAAAACTTTTTAGAAATTATGGATGGTTTCGAAATGTTCTCTCTCTCTCTCTCTCTCTCTCTCTCTCTCTCTCTCTCTCTCTCTGAGATCGTTATTATTTCACAATCCAACTCATTCTCTCGTTCCAAAACCTCTTACAAAAATTATTGATGGATTTGCAGTGTTTTACATCATCTCTATTCTAACTGCCTCACTTTTTTTTCCTTCATCTGAAATGACCAAAGGTTGTAATAATTACAGTCAACATAATGTAACTTTAGACGGACAGCTCGATGCAAAGAAAGTAAAAAAAAAAGATAGGAGACGTAAATTCTTTATAGGATCTGGAGTGCCAATTACCAATGTGCATCATGTAAAAGGAAGTTTGAAATTGGTTTCGTTGTACCGTTCAGCAGGAGTCCCACTGCCTTTGTTTCTCGCCGTCCTTTCTCGACTAAGTGAAAATGATCTTCGTATACTTTCAGGGGATTTATTTTGCATGCTTTAGGGTCCAGATGTGTTTTATGCTATTCAAATTAGGTATCGTCGTGAAAATGATCTTCGTGTGCTTTCAGAGGATTTATTTTGTGTTTGCTATAGGATACAAATGTGTGTATGAGATTTAAATTAGGTTTTGTCGTTAAAATGATCTTCATATATTTCAAAAGATTTATTTTGCATGTCTTAGGGTCCAGATGTGTTTATGTTATTTAAATAAGGTATCGTGGTGAAAATTACCTTCGTACACTTTCAAAAGATTTATTTTGTGTTTCTTAGGGTACAGACGTGCTTGTAACATTTAAATGAGGTATTTGTGTTCCTCAGAGCACAGATGTGTTTGTGATGTTTAAATAAATTCAGAGGATTTATTTGGTATGTTTTAGAGAACAGATGTGTTTATGATACTGAAATTAGGTTTTGTTGTGAAAATTATCTTTGTATACTTTCAGAAGGTTTATTGAGTGTGCTTTAGGGTACAGATGTGTTGATATTTAAATTAAGTATTGTCGTGAAAATGATCTTGATATGCTTTCAAAAGATTTATTTTGCATGTTTTCGGGTACAAGTACAGTATATATTGCTTAAATGAGGTGCTGTGAAAGTGATCTTCATATGTTTTCAAAAGATTTATTTTGTGTTCCTTACGGTACAGATGTGTTTTTAATAACTAGATAAGTTGTTGTCGTTAATATTTTTCTTTCATCTTCCTCATGATGAATAGTGTGAATAGACTGCAGGGTCACAATGAATTTTCGAAATTATGAAAGGGCAGAGCTTTAATTTTTGAATGGAGATTGAACATTAGGGGTAAGTCTAATAAATTAGGTGCAAAGCCAGACAACTAAAGGAAGCTGCAAAGAACATCTGTTTACCGGGTTACAGTTCCCTCCGTGTCACACCATGGGCGGTAAGCCTATACAGAGTACACACTCTTTCCGAAACCTAATATTCAGTGCACGTGTATGATCGTTGGTCTTCCGTGTGTTTTTTTTTTTTTCTGTTCTCTTTAGTTGAAATATCATAATAATGAAAGTAACTGGCCTGAATTGAGAAGCCCCTTTTTATGGCCGTATATCTTGTACTTGCGTTTATTTGATTTGCAGCTGTTATTAGGCCAATTTAGCTGTAATCCACTTAAGAATAAACTCTTTGATTCCTGTAACACGCCAGATGGCCTCCCGCCACCTGTCATTCGGCTCATTTCAGGTGATTAGCTTATAGGTCTGCTTTTAATCTTGACGTTCATGAATGATTTATGTGGAGAAATTCTCTCTCTCTCTCTCTCTCTCTCTCTCTCTCTCTCTCTCTCTCTCTCTCTCTCTCCAAACAACCCAATCTTACCCGGCCAATTATGCAGTATGACAAGTCGTAAATGATATGCGCTCTAAGGCAATATCATTAAGGTTGTTTTGTTAGCGTTTCGGCCTTGATAATCACCCTTAGGGGTCTCCTCCACAGAGATTATGCGTAAACCGACCACTGTTTATAGTCACCATAACCGGCTGATTTTGGGGACCAGGCCTGATTACTCACTGCGTCAAGTGGGTCGTCCGTTATGGAGGACTCCGTGTTCTTGTCGGGGGTGACTTCGAGAAATAAGGGAAGAAAAAAAGAGGGGTTCTTATTTTAATCCTCCTAAATGGGAGACATCACACTCAGGGAGCGGAGGGATTTATTTTGTGCTGCGTACCGCCATGTCAAGTAAATATGTTTTAATGGACTCCCTCGGCGTTAATATGCATATACTGTATATACATAATTATATGGGGCTTATGAATAAAATATAAGGAAAATATTTAACGATTTGGAGATAAAGAATATGTTAGAGGTTTTGAAAAGTGGGAGTAAAAAAGCTGAAGGATTTGCAGATGATTTTTTTTAATTGTTACTGATTTTGAAAATATTATGATTTTTTTTAATTGTTATTGATTTTGAAAATATTATATAAAAAAGTATTGTAGGTTTTGAAAGCAAGATGCCAAAGATGATAGTTTTAGAAATGAAATAGAAGAATCGTATTTCTTGAAAGTTGTAAAAATGAAATATGAGAATCGTGTTTTTGAAAGCTGTAAAAATTAAATATAAGAATCGTGTTTTTGAAAGTTGTAAAAATTAAATATAAGATTCGTGTTCGTCAAAGTAAGATGTCAGATATGTTTTACGCTTTGAAAATACTATTTTAAAAGATTATAAAATTTTGAAAGTAAGGTTTTAATAATGTTAGAGGGTTTTTAAATATTAAAAAAAATGTTAGAGAGTTATGGCATGTGAAATAAGATGTAAAGAGAATTGTAAGTTTTTAAGATTGGATTTTTAAAGTTTTGGAGGTTTTGGAAACAAAAATTTAACACCCCTTTTGTAAGCGTAGGCTCACGGTCATAATATTTCCTTGAATTTTCTTTGTCATAGTTACGAACAATCAGATGAGATTTAGACCACAAAGATAGATTTGTTTTGTGAGCTGGATAAATTTGTATATGAATATGGCAATTTTTGCGGATTTCTTCTTATTTATTCAGTATTTGCTTACCATTTTACCTTCTTCCTATTAACATTTTGTCCTTGTGGGCATTAAGTTCTATAGAAGCTTGTTTTGCACTTCTGTATGAGTGCATGGAATAATAATAGTAATAATAATAATAATAATAATAATAGCAGCTCTCACCAGCCATAAATCCTGCGGTGTTTATCTTGCTCTTGACTGTAAATCCGTTTTTAGTCTTAAAAGTTTTTACCACTTGTGGTAGAAAGATTTTATCTGTTACTGAGGAAAGTAAAGACGTTTAACTGGTGTTTAGCTCAGTCTGAAGTGGTAGAGTCTTGTAAAGAAGTGACTGTTTTTTCATTCTCATTTTTAGCCACTGTAGTCAATAGAGTGAAGGTATGATTGCTCACTGATAGTTGTTTTAGGACACTAGCGTTATTGGTAACTTTTTCCCCCTTTTTAGTTTTCTGTAAAAGAAAACTATTGCGCCGGCTTTGTCTATCCGTCCGCACTTTTTCTGTCCGCATTTTTCTGTCCGCCCACAGATCTTAAAAACTACTGAGGCTAGTGGGCTGTAAATTGGTATGTTGAGAATCCACCCTCCAATCTTCTAACATAACAAATTGCAGCCCTCTAGCCTTAGTAGTTTTTATTTTATTTAAGGTTAGATTTAGCCATAATCGTGCTTCTGGCAACGATGTAGAATAGGCCACCACCGGGCCTTGGTTAAAGTTTCATGGGCCGCGGTTCCTACCGCATTATACCGAGACCACCGAAAGATAGATCTGTTTTCGGTGGCCTTGATTAATGGCTATAGCGTCTGTACAGAAAACTCGATTGCTCCGAGAAAACTTCGGCTCATTTTTATACTTTTTTTTTTACTCCTGGTTCTCAAATTGTTTAAAATACCAAGGAAGAAACTGTTATGCATGTAACATATATGTTCTGCCGAATTATTTTTTTATGAGATCTGTACGTATACTTCGTTTTGAAAGCAGTGGGAATAATTACAGTACTTGCAGACCTCTCTCTCTCTCTCTCTCTCTCTCTCTCTCTCTCTCTCTCTCTCTCTCTCTCTCTCTCGTTTACTTTATTTTTTGAGTTTGTGTGAACTAATTAAAATGCATGGTATGTAAATCAAAGATTGTTTGACTTTTCAGTTATAGTGATTAAGAGAAAGAGAGAGAATGTGTTATAACAGTGAGAACTGTGAAATGGAATTTTAGTCTGTTCGGTTTCAAAGTAAAAACTTAAATTGTTTTTATTATAATTAAATCTTCTATTGTCTGTTTATGTACTGATAAAGTTACTTGTGCTTTGCAACTGTTGAAAAAGGGTTGTGTCCTCTGTTGCAGCTTGAATGAGAAAAATCAGCATCTTCTGCCAATATTTGTAGTTCCAAACTCAAGGCTCACATGAAAGTAAAGGCTGTGTCCTCAGCCAGTGTTTTATAGGAAAAAGTTATTGTTTCATCTACTACAGCTCTGAATAGAAAAGGTTGAGTCTCATGCCAAGACTCGGGGAGATAAGGCTGTGCTTTTTTGCCAAGGCTACATTGAGAAACTGCAGTCTCCTCTGTTCTGACTTTCTTGAGGAAGACTGCGTCTTCTCTCAAGGTTCTGACGAGGAAAGATTCTGTCCTTTGTCAAGGCCTAGCTTACAAAAAAGGTGTACCCTCTACTAGTACTCGGCTAAGAAAGGCTGTTTTTTCTTCTAAGGCCTGGACGAAAAAAGGTTGAGTATTATACCAAGGCTCATCCGAGAAAGAATTTTTCATCTTGTGGGTTTAGGCGAAAGTAGCTTTGTCCTAGCCAAGGGTCAGTAAATTTGTCATCAGAGGAAAGATATTGTTCATTTATTTCTTCCGTTATTTACGGTTTCGAATGTCAGTGCAAACCGATCATCATGATTATTATAATTACATTTATCGTTATTTTGTATTGATTGTTATTTGATACTGTTGATGCTGTGGATAAACCCTATTACTCCTGTAGTTTTTCTGCGAAGAGCCGCACGCCATCAAGCTATCTTATCAAGAGGCAATCTGAACACCCATCCGTCTTTCCAGATTTGTTTTTTACTTTCCAACATTTTTTTTTTTTTAGAAACAAGTTACATAGGCTGACATGATTACCCTGTAGTTAATGGAAAGGGTTACAGCAGTTTGTTCACTTTTCATTTTTATCATCGTGTTGTTTTGCTTTTTTCTTGCATATTTTGCTCTTTGTTTATTTACAGACATTTATATTTGTTTATGCTGGCCAAGTTTGCTTACTTTGACTTTACATTCGATATCTTTTGTTACTTGATTTTTTACTGCATATGTTTCTGCTTGTAAGTGTAAACAGCATGTATGCGAAATTATTGTTTTTGTAAGATTTTTTTCCGATTTGATTTTGATTCTGTTGTGTATCTCTTTTCATTTTACATCACACACATTATGAATGTATATATGTAATGTATATATATATATATATATATATATATATATATATATATATATATATAGATATATATATATATATATATATATATATATATATATTTATATAATATATATATATATATATATATATATATATATATATATATATATATATATATATATATATATATATATATATATATATGTGTGTGTGTGTGTGTGTGCCTGTATGTATGTATGTATGTATGTATTTGTTTTTAGTAATCTCCCTGGAATGACAAATATGTAAACGTTGTTGGATAAGCTTCATCATTAGGGATATTGACTAAAAGCTCTGTACACTTTTTACCAGGTGTGTAACTAGATTATACCTGCATGCGCATCAAATTAACTGTAAATACTGTCAACAGAGTTTATGCACAGTGTTAAAGCCACAGGAAATATTGATAAGCCATTAACGCTGTTTGTTTATTGGTTACATGTATTTTATGGATTTAGATTCATATTGAACGAACGCGCACACTCGCGCACGCACAGAGAGACAGGCGCGCAAACACATATGCACGCAGACACACACACACATATATATTATATATGTATATATGTATATATATATATATATATATATGTGTGTTTTATATATATGTATGTATATATATATATATATATATATATATATATATATATATATATATATATATATATATATATATATATACATATGTTTTATATATACATATATACACATATATTTATATGTATAAACATACATGTATATATAATATATACGTGTGTGTCTGTGCATGGATATTTTATATATATATATATATATATATATATATATATATATATATATATATATATATATATATATATATATATATATGAGAGGGTATACAGGTGGCTGCTAATCAACCGAGGCAAACAGGACCAAGGGCAGAGGAAGACGTCCATAATCACGGCATAACTTTATTTGTGCTTACGTTTCAAGACATCTGTCTCATTATCAAAGCTGGAATAAGTAAAATATAAATATAAAATCAGACTCATATTTTCAAAATTACAATCAAAATATAAGTTATACAAAGAAAGAAAAATTAAAAGAAGACCGTTACCGTTTTGTATGAGTATATAAAGTAGAGTGACATAAACAAAGAATTCCAGGTAGGGTAAACTCACGTCAGGTACAGAGTTGTTGAGGTAGTTTGGTTGTTCAATCTTGGTACTAGTAGTTTAATAAAAAGAGATTTCAAAGACAGGAAGCTTCCTATCTTTGAATCTCTCTTTTATTAAACTACTAGTACCAAGATTGAATAACTAAACTACTCCAACAACTCTGTACCTGACGTGAGTTTACCTCTGGCCTGGAATTTTTGTTTATGTCACTCACTTTATACTCCATAAAACGGTACCTGGTCTTCTTAATTTTGTCTTTCTTTGTATAACTTTTTACATTTTGATTGTAATTTTAAGTATGAGTCTGATTTTATATTTATATATATATATATATATATATATATATATATATATATATATATATATATATATATATGTATATATATATATACATATATATATATATATATATATATATATATATATATATATATATATATATATGTATATGTATATATATATATGTGTGTGTATATATATATACACATACATACATACATACATATACACTTATGCGTAGTGGTGCGTAGACCAGAACAATAAGCACGTACGCACTGCATTATATAAAACCCGTTTAAGAGACCAAACGGATGGATGATGGCCCACACAATGCCTCCTCCTGACAATCCGCACCTCCGGTGTAAAGTCCGCCGAGGACGTGGCACGAGGACGCCGGCGTGGCCTAAATGCCACTAAACTCTTATATATCCACCAACAGCTGTAATGTGTATGCATGCGACACATTACACGCTGCAGTAACGTAACATCAACTTCTTGGTACTGTTCTGTAATGAATGTCGTGATTACGGGCGGGTCCTTAATGGCTCTATATCCTCTGGGGAATCTTGCCGACAAGCCTCTTCGACGCGGACGTCCGTTTGTTCCTTTGCGCGTCGTCGTTCGGGCTTAATCAATTTATTCATTTGCTGGTGCTGGCTGGTGCTGGCTGGTGCTTTCTTTTTGATGGTTCTTGATGCTTGTTGGCGTTGCCGAAAGGAGAAGGTAGCGTTAATGTTTGTAAGTCCTGTCAAGAAACGGGACAAATCTTGGTTTGTGCAGACATGCGCATACACACACATATATACATTATATATATATATATAATAGATTGTATTAAAAAGCTATCTTTTAATATATTACTCGAGAGGAAAACCGAGGCAAGTCATTCCCACATTTATCTTTCAACAGCGGAATCAACTTTAAACTCCCTGTGCTGAAAACCTCCCCAACATAAGACTATTCACACATCTCCACAGAAGGTTCATGAGCATTGCATCGAATCGAACCCCCTATAGATACATTTCGCATTCACCTTACTCATGCAACCACTCTCATCCTAGATATTAAGGTCTAGTGGTTCGTTTACTTCATCTATTCAGTATTTACCAGACATCTTGTCGTCTCCCAGCAGCTTAAAATTGTTCTCTCCTCATTACCCTTCCATCCTCCATTCACCCCACAAGTCCAAGCCATCTCCAAATGCTCTTTTTTTTTTTACGACTAATCCATTTACCTTCCCATTTACCATTTTGCCTTTTCTTACTTCAAAGATATTATGTAATCAGTTCATCCCAAACACATCTTTTTTCTCATTCCAATTCAGACTCCAAAGTTCACACGAAGGAGAGCAGGCATGATAATTTCCTTCATATACTTCAACGGTACTTGCCTTCACACAACTCACCTCTTCCAAGTCTTTTGTAGATACCCTACTACCTTCCTTGATTTACCTATTTTGGATTTACTTATTTTGAATTTCCTCTTCTTTCATCCAAGTATCATTTGTTATATTAACCCTTACAATCCTGTGTTGACCTACTGCCTCAGTTCTTCCACCATCCATATTAACATTTATTGATCCAACTTCCTTGGCCCATATCCTTACTGTTGCTCACATCCACTTTCAACAGTCTGATTGAAGAACTCTTAAAATATTACTCTCATTTCGACAGATTTTCTTCACTGTTTCCAGGCAGACCTTATCCTCTCCACATTTCATTCACGATACGTTTTCTTATCAAAGAACGTTACTCTTACATCTACTCTTTAGCTTGATTTTTCACGTCACCTCACCTTGCGTTTATTATTATTATTATTATTATTATTATTATTATTATTATTATTATTATTATTATTATTATTATCATTATTATTATTATTTCAGTAAATGAAACCTATTCACATGGAACAAGTACACAGAGCCCATTGACTTGAAATTCAAGCTTCCAAAGAATATTGGTTTCAGCCTCCCACCGCAGACCCCACACTGCGGCAGTAACTGATCATGATACAGAGCGGGTGATTTTTCATCACCTTATAGATATAACCTTCCTTCGTCTGCTGAGGTCGTTTTTACACAGAATCTCTCTCCTGTCTCTGTATCTTATCTTGTACTTCACTTTCATTATAACTGTAAGTTGATCTCAACGAATTATCTAATTCAGTTGCGTCTTTTGGGTCCCCTGCATTCCATCTCCGCTGATTTAATTAGTTGCATTTTAGGTTTATGTGTGTCAGTTGTAACTTTACTATTTATTCACTCCAAATTATCTTACAATCTGTTTGTAATAAACGCTTGTTCTAAACACTTGTTCTACACATCATCTACCTCACACGCGGTGCCTTGTATGCATTACTTAAGGTTCTTTGCAGGGTCCATTCGGTCCCTAGCTGCAACCCCTTTCATTCCTTTTACTGTACCTCCATACATATT
>NC_089741.1:53274357-53286857 GCF_040412425.1 Macrobrachium rosenbergii
GCTTCATCCATCAGTATTAAAAAAAAAAATTTAAACAAAAATGGAGCTCTTAGCTAATGTGTGTGCGTTCGTATGATTTTGTACTTGCGAAAAAATTTCCGCATGATTCTGTAGCCTTCCCTGTCATGACGGTGAAATCTTTACAGCGCGGAAAATGTAAAATTCATTTCCAGAGTGATGGAGGCAGAGTAGAAAATGCCTGTTTTCAGAGTGCAAAAAAAGAGGACGTATTGGAAGAATAATGTCTTTGGTATTAAGAGCGCGGAAACATTTTCCTAAACATCAGGGGCTTTTCTGATACTTTTGCATCCGATTGCTGCTCTTAAGAAACTTAACTAATGTTGTGCAGCATAAGTAATGATTTCTAATGCACTGTTGTACGCCAGATACTGTCCATTAACTTAGGCGAGCAGCATATTATTTATGTAGGGGAAAATGCCTCTCTCTCTCTCTCTCTCTCTCTCTCTCTCTCTCTCTCTCTCTCTCTCTCTCTCCAAACGAAACAGAATAGCCGTTATTCCAGTAGCAGCCATTTTCTCCCATGCATTCCCAACCTCGAACATGCAAATGTCAGTCGGCCTTTCCTAGTTTCTCCCCTTCCACCATTCTTCCTTGTTCGAGGTTCCCCCTTTCCCACTCCCCCTCCCCCGCCCCCGCCCCTGCCCCTGCCCATAACCCCCTTTTCTATTCCCTCACTGGCAGCAGCATGCAGGAGGGTCGTCAGTCCCCCGTCCAATTGTGTGTGGTGGTATTCCTAGATTATTCTCCCTTTTGCCTTTCTCATCCCCCCACCACCTCTGTCCACCAACCCCCTCCATCCCCTTCCTTCGTCTCCCTCCCTAACACATCCCTACAGACCTTCAATCTAGAGCTCCCTCCTAGGACCAAAAGTCTCTCTTCCTTGCCGCTCCCGCCACCCCCCCCTCCTCAACAGTCCCTTCCCAGATCACAATCTAGAGACACATTTCTAGGCCTGGAGGAGGAGTCCGCCCCTCCCCCAACGTCCAAACCTCCTTTCTTTTCCCTTCCTCTGTTACCCCTCCCCTCCCTCCCTCCCCCCTCCCTCCTCCATAGGCCCTCAGTCTCCAACACCCCCCCCTCTATTCTGTTAGTCCATTCCTTATCAGATTGTCATTGTTTAAGGCATGTGTGTGTGTGTTTGTGTTAGGACTGTCGTGTGTATGTTTCTAAACGTCTTATAATTCTCTGATGGTCGTCTGTATGTTGACGTACCCTCTTATTTTTATCTCGGTAACGTCGACCTCGTCTGTGCGTCAGTCCGTGTGTGCTTTTCAGCTGATGTATGAATCCTGGCACCTACTGGTCTTCTCTCCCCCCCTTCCCCAATCTCCTCCCTCCACCACCTCCCCCAGTCTCATTCTCTCTCTTTCTCTTTTGTCTCTCTCTTCCCCTTTGGCCGTGGAAGGACTAAGACAGAATGACCTTTGAGCCGTAATTCGAACTTTAACAGGGCACAGGCCGCGGTGGAACTAATTTCCCAAGCGGACCTGTTACTGCCGAGCAGCTCTCTAGCCGTAGCACCGGCATAAAACACGTTTTAGAAACGGCTGGTAAGGTTTTGATATATATATATATATATATATATATATATATATATATATATATATATATATATATATATATATATATATATATATATATATATATATATATATATATATATATATATATATTATAAATTTACATGTATATATATATATATATATATATATATATATATATATATATATATATATATATATATATATATATGTATATATATATATATATATATATATATATATATATATATATATATATATATATATATATATATATATATGTATATATATATATATATATATATATATATTTATATATATATATATATATATATATATATATATATATATATATAATCAGTGTATGCAAAGTACCACAGGAATGACATAAAACAAGATAAATTCATATTTTGATTTTCATTTCTTCCCTGTGGTACTTTGCGTTTAAACATCGTGTCTTTTCTTGGTGGTTTCAACGTGTATGTATGTATGTATGTACGGTATGTATGTAATTATGTATGTATGTGCAATTTGCATAAAGGTAAAGAAGTTACATTCAGTTTAACATAACGATATTTCCAGATTTATAAAAAAAAAAAAGTATTTTCCTCTGAATATTCTCTGATTTCATCAGTCACCTGAAATGTGACTCTTAGCCGGAGGAGAGGAAATACAATCATTTTGTTCCAGATTATATGACAGATTTTTATATCGTCCAATTTTAATATTGCGTTCGCGTGTTCCTCAATCTCTTGAGCCTCTTACACACTCTTCATATTCAGAGAAGCATTTTGATGTCTATTTTCATTATTCGCTGTTAAAGCCCGTGAGCTCTGCATTGGTGGAAATTCGGACGGAATTGTAATGCTGGTTGTAGCTCTTGGACTTTTTGTATAAATGAACGATGGGACTTATTGTTCGATTTATGCTGATAAAACATCCCTGCAGAACTGGGCAATGATTTCGTAACCGCAATGTGAAGTGCTAGATGTTCATCTTGCTGATATTTCATAGTTTTGCGATTTCTGGGTTCTGTTTTGTGTTGCTTTGCACATCCATTGGTTAGATACAAGGAGTGCGCTAGTGTATTGACAATGTTGTGAATTATATATATATGTATATGTATATATATATATATATATATATATATATATATATATATATATATATATATATATATATGTATATATATGTAAGTATATACTTATGATACAAAATATATATACATATATATATATATATATATATATGCGTGTGTTTGTGTGTATATATACACATATATATATATATATATATATATATATATATATATATATATATATATATATATATATATATATATCAATATATATGTTTATGTATATATATAAAACTTGACAATGAATAATATTCCCAATGCCAGGTAGAGCATTTAATTTTGCAAGCTTCCGAGATATATAACCTCGCCATCAAGCTTAAAATTATTGACAAAATCGTAACAATCGTTGATATTACAATAAAATTAATGGTATTACTAAAATCTTTCTACGGTAATACTTTGTACCTTAGGAAAATCATTTAATTGCCGAGTGGTTAAGTCGATTGCCTAACACGACCTAGACCAAAAGGCACAAGTTCGAAACTTGGCCTGGGAAGATGCACTTCGCATAATACCCCTTAGGTGTAAGTTATTCCCAAAGTAAAGCGAATACGATATCAAGTGATGTTTGTGGCTTGATATGATGTTAGCCGTTTCCTGTTATCTTTTTCTGTTGCTATAAACTTTAAGACATATGCTGAATAATGAAGATTATTTTAAGAGTACCGTTGCTGAATGCATTTCGTTGCTCATGACGGAATACCTCTTCTTGAATATTTAAAAGAATGCTTGTTCAGAATTTCTTTGAAGAATAAATCCTCGAAATTCTTTGAAGAATTTGTTGAATTGAATTAAATTTAATATAGAATTTAGTCCAAAGGCCAAGCACTGGGACCTATGAGGTCATTCAGCGCTGCAACGGAAATTAACAGTAAAGGTTTGAAAGGTGTAATAGGAGAAAAGCCTCGCAATTGCACTATGAATCAATTGTTATTGGAGGGTGGAAAGTAAGATGGAAGAAAAAGAATATGAAAGGAGGTACAATAAAAGAAAAGAAAGGGGTTGCAGCTAGGGGCCCAAGGCACGCTGCAAAGAGGTGCAATGTCGGCACTACCCGTCTACCGGGTTGAAGAATTTGTCCCCGTTAATCTGTTGAAGGATGCCCCTTTTGAAGTTCTTTAAAAAAAACCACCTTCTTTCTACCTTTTTTACTTGTTATTCTTGAAGAATATCCCTTGATTATTACCCGGTGATTACGTGTTCGTTTAACTACCAAGAATATGATATGCCTTATTCCTTGAAGAATACGGCCTGGGTATTCTGTAAAGAATGACTATTCGTTATTCCATGAAAAAAAAAAAATACCACCTCTTTTTACTACAGAGAATGAATCTTCGTCATTCATTTAAGAATATATTTTCGTTATTACACGGAAAATAATTTCCAGTAATAAAGAATACCTCTTCGTTATTCGTTATTCCATAGAGAATACGCCTTCAGGATACCTTGAAGAATAAGTCCTGTTTATTCTACGAGGAATAACTTTTCGCTACTCCCCAAAGAGTACCTAGCCGCTCTCCATAATAGTTTCGCGTTATTCTCCGGGTAAACAGAATCAAGTGGTTGTGTAGAAGGCTGTGTTCCGATATTACAAATTCATTTGGTATTGTGAAAGCTCCAGTTGATGCTCGTTTTGTTGGGAGCAAAGAATGAATTGAATCGCTGATGTCTCTGTAACTGTTGCTGACCTCAGAATTTCCGAGCTTTCCACTGGCCTCTGAGTCGTACAAAATTTCTGTAATAATGTTTGAAGGATAACTGCGACGATTGTTGTCGTTTGCATTTGACATATCCCCTTTTAACTCGGGTTTTATTTTTGCAGCTTCTGTCGTAGAAGAGTGAGAGTATAGTGGTCTCTTGTTTGTACTTTTTTTTTCAGACTTAACTTTTTCAAATCTGCTTATTTAAGAAGTTTAAAATCATCTTTTTTTTCACGAAAGCCACGCGTTAAAATACTTTTTTTTAATCCTTTTAATGATTCATTCGATTTTTTTAATATTCAATCCGGGTTTAAAATGTACTCTTCTTTCTGTATTAAAGTTTTATATTTAAGGAAGACTGGATGACTTGAAAGTAGGTGTTATGGGTTATGTGTTGTATATACAGCTTTTAAAGACCAATTATATGGTAGACTTTTTTCTTTCTCATTTACTTCTGTCGTTTTTGGTTAAATTAAGCATTTTCTTTTTTAGACAAGTAACACAGAGAGCAGAAGTTTATGTATTCAATGGATGCAAAAATACCAGTAAAATGAAGTTGAACAGAGACCAGGATGTCTTACGTTATTGGGCTGGGGATTCTAGTTCCTTTTGCCCTAACTTAATTTTCTTTCTCATCTCTTTACGTAAAGTGTAAGTCTGTTTGGAGAATCGTTATGCTTTATTGTCATCTTTTGTGTTTTCCATGTTTCTCAGACCTCAAGACTCTCCAGGTTTAGCCCTCGATATTGCGATTGGTTGCTAAAGCATTTTTCAGTTTGAGGCTCAGTGCAAATATGAAATTGTCGAGCTTCTGTAGATTCTTATAAATTAATTGGGAAAATCGTATGACTATCAAAAAGAATGGAAATGGCCTGTTCTTCATCCACTTTTTTCAGGAGGAAAGCGTCTCCTATATTGATGAGTAGAGCGACTGACTTTCCTTCCACTGCCAAGCTTTGGAATCCCTTCCATAATTTTAAAGATGGATTGTCGCTTTTTTCAGGCTGTGGAACCAATATTATTATAATTTGTTTGAAGCCTAAAAGCCAATGTTATTTTTGCAATCCTTATTTCGACATTTTCCGCATAGCCTTTTACTCTGAAGAAATGTATTTTTATGGTCAGCAGGAGGTTCCAGTGGTCGACTGTTCACATTTCTGTTTCAACAAACTTGAAATCAAGTGGTATGAATATTTAAGATGGCTATAAATTTCACAGCCTTCGAGATAAAAGGAATCACGTTGCTTTTCTTGTTTCTCAAATTCTCACATGGAGAAACCAGTGTGAATAAACTTGCAGGAATATGCGAACCGACATTAACTTTTCAAGGCGCAAATAAGAATAAAAATAAACGCAGTTTCTCTTCGGGGATTTAAAACGTTAGTGTCACAGGTAAGTTTTGTGGTGTACTCTTAACCTCAACCAAGCTGCTGGATTTTCCAGGGATCAAAAAAAAAGGTAAAAAATGCGCCGAAGTTTCTTCGGCGAAATCGAGTTTTCTGTACAGCCACCGAAAATAACTCTATCTTTCGGTGTTCTCGGTATAATGCTGTTTGAGCCGCGGGCCATGAAACTCTCATCCGGCCGTGGTGGCCTGTGTTGTTGCATTGCCAGAAACACGATCATGGCTAACTTTAATAACCTTAAATAAAATAAAAACCACTAAAGCTAGAGGGCCGAAATTTGGTATGTTTGATGATTGGAGGGTGGATGATCAACATGCAATTTGCTCTCCTCTATTTTAAGATCTGATGCGGACAGAAAAAGTGCGAACAGAAAAAAGTGCGGACGGACGGAAAAAGCCAGCACAATAGTTTTCTTTTCAGAAAACTAAAAAAAAATTGTAAAACACAGAAAGAAAACCAACGTTCCACTGTGTCAGTAGTCGTCCTCAGGGTCCGCATAATGTTATCCTCAAGCATTACTCAAATGACATCACCCTCGACTCGCTCAGGTGTTGGAGACGCAAATTTGACGTCTGGGGTTGTCCTCTTTTAAGCGACAACACCTGTTGTAAGTGTGGGGATGGCAGGGGGTGAGGAACCTCCGTTGTGCCCAGGAGACCCCCACAGCATTGTACTTTTATCTTTTCTCTCTTTGTGTGTTGTGTGTATACACACACACACACACACACACACACACACACACACACACACACACACACACACACACACATATATATATATATATATATATATATATATATATATATATATATATATATATATATATATATATATATATATATATATATGTATATATATAGAAGGATAGATATATAGATATACATATTTAAAAATATTTGTTTAATGTATATATACAGTATATATATAAGTGTATATATATATATATATATATATATATATATATATATATATATATATATATATATATATATATATATATATATATATATTAAAAAATTTATAAAATGAGAAGTCTTTTTCCTCTGACAATCAGTACCACTTTCACACTAACACTGAACCGTTGATGAACCCCGTTAGAAGAAACCTGCCACAATTAAGATTTGTCACACATATTTATTCACCAACTCCTATGCAAGTATACGTATCATTAATGGCGATCATATCAAATAAATTAAAGAAAAGTCCATAGGGATGTACTTTCGTGTATGTACAACATACAATACAGTACGAATAATGAGATTCATTAATAGACCTCTCTTCGTCAAATAAATAATCATTTTTGTCCAACTACAAATCCAAGATGGCGGTTCCATACAACTTCCCATAGAAGTTCTGTTCGTCCAAACTTGTAACTTTATTGGGCAGAGATCGAGAGCCTGGTCATATATCCCTTTACATATATGTACATATATCCTGTTGTCCAAACTTATAACATTATGGGATAAGATCGATAGAGAACCAAACTCCCTGACACCTTTGGAGAGTTTCTTGTGATTCCCAAAGTTCGAGATGGAGGAAAGGTCAGGGGTCACTGAGTGGACAAAACGGTGTTGTTCTGGAAATTGGTCGGTTGCTAAGGTTTTGTTATTATTATTATTATTATTATTATTATTATTATTATTATTATTATTATTATTTTATGAGGAATGAAGTAAAGTAAGTCCTCAATTATGTCTCTAAAAATATTAAAAACTTTACATAGAGCTAAATTCAAAAGCTTAATGAAAGTGATAAATTTAGTCTTTTTTAATATTTGCTTTGTAACTGTTATTGTTTTAATTGCTATTATAATTTGCTTTTTATATATCAACGAATTTTATCAGCATTATTATCTCTATCAATTCCGTAGTCACCAATTTCATTATCACTATTATGATTTTTTCTACTGATATTGCAATCTTTACAGACAATATCGTTTTCGTAACCTATTTCTTACCATTATTCTGTTATTCTTCTTATCGGACACTATCCTTAAAAATATAATTGAACTTCACTATTCCAGTAGGTTTAACAGTACTTGAAAGTTGGAATATAGAGGTTATTGGGATAGGGAGTTCATCCTTGATTCAGTAATTACGAGAATGAATGTTGCAGTGACTGTTGTCTTGTTTTGCTGTGAACCCCCACCCCCCGTCCCCATCCTCCTTCTTAATTATGTATTTGATAGGATGAATGTAGCAGACACTAAAGCCATTGCTTATGCTGAGGTCACCCTCCTTCTAGGAGAAATGACGTCGAAAATGACTTCTATAGCAAGAAAGGAAAAAAGATATTCCAGAATTTTTCTGTAATATTTTAATGGTCGGAAGAGAGAACGTAATGCCTTTCATAGCCGGGTAAGATCCGCCCCTTTAAAAGCATAATAGACCCGGAGTTCAGTTTCTTTTCGTGAACTGAAATCTCGGGCTTTAGGCTTGTGGAGCTGACATATATCCAAATAAAGAAAAAAACACACCGAAATGAATCAGGCTGGTTTAATATCAACATGACGGTAGTTAACAGATATGTGTGTTTACCACGTTAATCCAATTGCAGTTCATACATAAATCCATTGAAATTGGTGTTATGTATCAAGGTTGAAAAAATTATGATGGAAAGGACTAAAAAAAAAAAAAAACTTGGCACAGAGCAAACGGCAGATTACTTTCCTATCAAGTTACAACCACTATGCAGGAAAAAAAATTACATGTGTATCAAATAAACGTGGGAGATCTCTCTGTGACATGGTCGGAGTTCAAATTTATATTTGTATATATCTCTCTCTATATATCTGGTGACTGTATGGAATTTACACTTTTTTTAAAAGTAATCAGTTACGATGACATGGATTCGATTTTGCTTCGAGTAGGCGTTAGTGGGTTTTAATTATTGATTTTTTTTTCATATATTTAGCTGAAGGATCTATTCTTAAGTTATAATTGGCGTGAAGTGCTCTGCTGCTCTCTCTCTTCTCTCTGTCTCTCTCTCGTTTTAGGAGGTTGTAGAATAGGATCTGCATATATATATATATATATATATATATATATATATATATATATATATATATATATATATATATATATATATATATATATATATATATATATATAGTGTGTAGGTTACAACCTTCTAAAACAAAAAAAGAGAAGAGAGAGAGAGAGAGAGAGAGAGAGAATATCGCGCCAATTACATATATGTGTGCGTGTGTGTGTGCCTGCGTTTGTGTCTGTGTCGGGTGTTTGATTGTCTGCAAACAAAGGTCGATAAAAAGCGAATTTGAATAATGAAAAACAAGAATAGGACAGACAAATGGAATACTCACCAAACCAGTGGGGAGTTAATAAAATAAGAATTCGTAAGTATGCCTAGACTGATACTGATATACGAACGCGAGTCACGGCACAGATGAGACATAACGAAGAAGAATTTGCTAATGTTGAAGAAAGTCCGGAGAAGGACAGCAGGAATTAAGGTGTAGGATAAGGGAAGTAACTATAGGAGAACCCGTTTTAGACTTCATAGTTGAAAGAAGATGGGGCACATTTGCAGGAGAGAAGGAAAGCCGGTGCAAGAAGCACCAGAGTAGACCGAAGGAGCCATGGCTTAAAATATGGTAGGAGGATGTTGGAGATGAGTACACGGACGACCTGAGAGAACCGAGACAGGAAAAGCATTTGCGGCGAGATTTCATCGAGGCCTTATGTATCACCCAGGGTACCGTAGGGTGGGTGTTAAGGTATATACATATATATATATATATATATATATATATATATATATATATATATATATATATATATATATATATATATATATATATATAATATATATATATATATATATATATATATATATATATATATATATATACATACATATATATACATATATATATATATATATATATATATATATATATATATATATATATATATATATATTTATATACATATGTAATGTGTGTGTGCGTGTACATGTTTGCGTGTTTACGCCTGTGCTCTCTTAAAAGTATTGTTTTGTTGATACATTAGGCCGTCTTTCCCTACTACCTCTTAATTATGATTAATACGTAACGTCGAAATTATACCTATGTGTATAGCAAATTAACATTTATTGCCACGAATACTTTCTTTTCAGCTCTGAAGCTCTGGGAGCGTATATTTAAATATGAGGGTTATTTTGGGAGGAAGGAGGGGGCGGGGGGTGTTGGAAACCTTGTTAATTTGTAACTAGTAGCTGCAGGAGACACAAAAAGAGCGTTGCCTTTTTTATCAGAGCGGTGCAGCGGTGCATCAAGTGAAATCTATTATATACGAACGAATTTCGAAGTCGGAAAAACATTTATTGTTTTTTTTTTTCTCCTTTGGAAAGGAAAGTGCTGGTTGGTGGTCTTCCTCCCTCTTTTAGAAATTATTAGTACGTGTTCCAGTGTAGCTCTCAAGGTTATCCGGGGTTGATGGAAATGGTGGTCGAAGGTCAGATGAGGAGTTATGCAACACGTTCTGCTGTTAGTTTCTTGGGCTGTCTCTCTTCGTGTTATTTGTTGAATATATATATATATATATATATATATATATATATATATATATATATATATATATATATATATATATATATATATGTGTGTGTGTGTGTATGTGTGTGTGTGTATATATACATATGTGTATATATATATATATATATATATATATATATATATATATATATATATATATATATATATATATAGTGTACATATACATATATATATATATATATATATATATATATATATATATATATATATATATATAATATATATATATATATATATAGGTTTACACTTTAATCTCTGCTTGAGCAGCAAATCATATATATTTTTATTTTTTTTTTTTTGCTTTTTGAAACATGGCTTCTATTCTTTTATTACATTTGTGAATGTCAGTTTGACACCCTTTAGTGAATAATGATGATTTTCTAAATATTGCTTAACGAGCTAATCTCTCTCTCTCTCTCTCTCTCTCTCTCTCTCTCTTATCTCCTGACTGCGTTCTGACATCTTTTGCCGTTGAAAGACAAAACTTAATAAAGGATTACATACAGTAGTCCTCCATATCTTGGGCGGAGTCCATAGGTACACACCAAGCCTATTATCCTCTTTAACGCCTTACACACCCTTTGGGCGAAGGTCCCAACTGGCACAAGCTTGATTTAATCTATATAAAACAACCAGATAACATGATATGATAGATTCCTCAGTCCAGTTATCTGAAAGAGGTGGTGGATTTTTGCTGGCATTACACTTCTCCCTTAACTTCCACCCACATTTAAATTTCTCTCTCTCTCTCTCTCTCTCTCTCTCTCTCTCTCTCTCTCTCTCTCTCTCTCTCTCTCTCTCTCTCTCTCTCTCTCTCTGCACTTCCGAGGCACTTAAGCCATGTAAATAATGGAATACAAGATGGCTTGATTTTTGTATGAGAGCTGATGTCGCAGAGGGTGTGTCCCTCACGGAGATTAAATATTATAATTGAAATTTACCAAGCTCGTTGCCTCTTCATAAATATAATAAATATCCACGTAGTGGAGAAAGGCTGTCTAGTAACTGCCTGAATCTGAACCTGTATTGTGGTCTCACTGAAATATTTATGGGCTTCCGTATCTGCGTTTTTTATGTGATTTAAAAAAAAAAAAGAGTCTGTCACATCAAGCAAGGGAGAAAAACTATCATTTTTATATGCACTGTGTGACAAATGATTAACCGCTCAAGTATTCAAAAACTGCTTTGTTTAGCTACTTTATCGCATCATTTTGTTCCTTTTCTAAATGTCACGAAGGAATACATTTATCACTGAGAACTGGTAATTATAAAACTATTTTCTTTAGCATGTTTTACTGGATTTGTTTACGAGATCTGAACAAATGTAGTCGCGGGAATTTTTGGCCAAGACCTTGGGTTTTATGTTCAAAACTTGGATGCACTGGGTTGCTAATCTGGAATCTAATTGCAAGTTTGTACTAAAATATGATTGAGTTGCAGCTGAAGAAAACTGCTAAAGGTTAAACATTCACTTAAAATCACTTATCAGTTTATGTTGTGTGTGTATATATATATATATATATATATATATATATATATATATATATATATATATATATATATATATATATATATATATTATATATATATATATATATATATATATATATATATATATATATATATACATATACTGTATATATATATATTTTTTTCTTATTCCAGATTATTTACTTTGGTCCGGTAAAGAAATTCTGCACGTGGCTTAATGTCTGGTTACTTATGTTTTAAGTATACATACCTTTATCATTTTATATACGTACATTCACGTAAATATATAAACGTATTTTGTTTCCATATCTATTGAACTTTTTATACTACATCCTCATTTTTTTTAGATACAACAGTGCTCAAATGTAGCCGCTTTTTGGGACAAGAAATGAGTTACATAAACCCGACCAATTTTAGTGCAAAGTTAATTAATTCACCATTCTCTTATTTACATTTGTAAAAGCTCAGTCCTTCAGAAAGAAGGGGGGAATATATCGCAGTTTACCGATTTGTATATAACAAGTGGGTCACAAACAATAGCTTCTTTTTTTTTTTTTACTGTAATCATTTCAAGTCGACATGGTCGTTGTCCATTCAAAGACAAACATCTGCTAATTCACAGATTTG
>NC_089741.1:53291857-53299357 GCF_040412425.1 Macrobrachium rosenbergii
TATGTCCTATCTGCTGTGCCTTAATAACTGGATAATTCTTAGTTGTTGTGCCTTAATAACTGTGTATGTCCTAGCCTCCTTGCTTTAATAATTAATATGTAATTATATCCTTTCTCTTTGGCAAATAAGCTTACTGGTTTAAGTATTTTGATTTATTTCCTAACTGCCTTTCACATGCCCTTGTTCCTCGCCGCATATCCCAGCATCTCTTCCTATTTGTGTGTTCCTATTTGTGTGCTCCACGAATGACCTCGCTGTTCTGTATATATCCTTTATCCCATTTATATGTCCATTCTCGTCCGCATATATCCATGCCTCAATATCAGAAATGGTTCAAGGCAACAAGCTTGAATTAACAGGGCCTGAAATTCTTGGTCAACTCACGTCACTTTGAATTTTCCCATTTCAAAATGCCTGTTGGGGGATGGAAGCGGACTAGCTTTATATTCAAATCTTTGTTAGTGAATTGGAGTTTTCCAACTAATTATAAAAGGTGGTGTATATAAATTGTTTTCCGTATGCTCAGTAATTAATAAGGATGATTATTTTTTAGGAAAAATTATTTATCTCAGAGGAAATGAAGGTAATGGCGTAGATAGCCTCTTTTATTTGAAACCAAGAACCATGGCATTCGAAAGTTAAACAACCCCATTGACAGACAGAAGAAATCTTTCGTCGTGCCTTACTGTTAATATTTGAATGCAAGTCATCTGTCTTCAGAAGCCGGAAATGAATGGGAAGATTTTTGAAATTTGGTTATTTTATTTTAGTAATTTTCAGTAACCCTTTTAGGTAGCTTCATTTACCACTTAAGATCAAAAAACAAAGTTTAGGGCGCCCGCCTTCAGTAAACTGAGGTATAGGAGAGGTATTCAAATTTCTGTTATTGATTTTTTCATCATAAGTTTTTCATAATCATTTTTAATAACTGGGCAATCTTCAGCATGGAAAATCACAATACAATCCTCTGAAATCACAAATAAGACAACAGACGAAAGTTAATATCCATTAATCTAACTGACCTTTAGAATAACTTGCTTATATTTTTGATACGTAGCGTTCCCTCTCACTTCCCTTAAAGCACGACGTGCAGAACTCTATGTCTCCGTTGTTATTAAATTGTCCGGCCAACATCCAAAGTCATCGTGAATAAAAATGGGGCTGGAAATGGTTCGCCATGGCCGGGTACATCTACACGTTCGTGCTTTTTGGTTCCCCATGAATAATTAATTGGTCGGGCCAAGGGGCAATTTTATACAATGAAATGTTGATGATTTGGGTGTGTGATAAATGTTCATTCCAAGGTACTTCTGTTTCATAAAGGGCTTTTGTTTTTGCTTCATTTATTTTTTTTTTTTGGGGGGGGGGAGGTGTAGTCTTACATAACAGGAAATAAAGGGGATTGATATGTAGATGTTTGGTTTTATAGTAATGATTTTAATTTTTAGATGTAGATTCTCATGAAGCATAATAAAAGAATATGGTCATTTTAATATTTTTCTTATAGGTGTAGACTTACGTAACAGCAAATAATACATAGATGGGGTTTTGTAAACATGATTTTAAATTTTAGACGTAGATTTAGAACATAATACTGTATAATGATGTATATATATATATATATATATATATATATATATATATACTATATATATATATATATATATATATATATGTGTGTGTGTGTGTGTGTGTGTGTGTGTGCGTGTGTGTGTGTGCAGGTGTAGTCTTACATAACAGAAAATGAAAGGGGATCAATATATAGATGATGGCGTTTTATAACAAATATGTTTTTTTTATTATTTTCAGGTGTAATTTCTTATAAAGCAAAATATTAGGATAGATCTTGGGCATTAAATAACAAAGATCATTAAAGAATGGAAATATGTGATAGATACTGGGAGATAAATATATATTCTTCATTTTATGATAATGCATCTACTTGATGGGAAGCATGGGGATTCATCTGTATATCCAAGCCTTTAAATAACAAAGGTCTATTACGTATTAATTTACGTAATAGAGTATTTGGAGAGATCCATAGATACTGGACTTTCAGTAACGATGGCGTTTGATGTATGGAAATACATAAAGTAAATATCTGGATGGACACATAGAATATGGACTTCAAATAACTTTGGTCAGTTAAAGTGTAGACAAATTTGGACAAACTGACTCAAAGTTATGGTGATAATTGAGATTCAGGGCTTCAAATAACAATGATGCTTTTAAGGTATAGGCTTGTATGTCAGAAAATTGTGGTGGGATGGGTAAATCCATAGAAATAGCCCTTCAAATAACGAAGGTCTTTGCTTTTTCTTTTCTTTTTATTTTCACCGTTATCACCGTTTTCAAAATATATTTAATTCTTAATTTGAATTCATTGCTAATAACTTGTTCGTGTTTTTACTTCTGTCCACGTTAATGTAAAGTAGTCTGGCGTCTTTCTCATAAATTTATTTTGTAAGTCATTCTAACATTTAATGTTGGGTTGGGAGGTGGGGTGGCGTAGGGTCCGGCTTTAAGGCATAATTTTTTTCAGTCAGCAGAGAAAGATTTGTTGTATATTGACATCTTGTATATGTGAGCCAGGTTTTTTTCTTTTTATTGGCGGTAATTATTTTACTATTGGTAATTATACGTTTAGGTGAACACTGGGAAACGAAAGTTGTGGTCAAGATCCGCTGCCCCATTTTGACCTTGTTAACTTCGTAACTCTTAGTTTTGACAAATTTCCACAAATACCAGACTCCAAATCATCGAGGCACGTTGCATATTTCACCGGCATTGATTATATTTATTTTTTATGAGGAGTGAGCGTTAACAGTCCGCTCAACCTATCTCTTGAGAAACAAAAATTCAGTTATTCACCTCAAAAATAGCAGGTGGATTTGACACATTTTTCTGCCACAACTCGTTTTTCTCGTTCCTTTCCTTACACTTAAAACGCCCCCTGTTGTCCGTCGTCTTACGCAGGCTGTCAACTGACTTTATAGTCTCTTTTCCAGTGAGTGTGGTCAGTATATGGATGGGTGAGCAACAATGAATGGAAGACGCCCTTTGCCCTTGACCACTTCTTTTTTCTAGATCACGATCCACGTCTTTGTACTAAGTACTTGTTAGTCATATTTCCAGAGCTGTTTTCATATGTTGCTTAGTTTTTTTAAAGCAAATCTTTATGAGCCATAACCACATGAGCAGCATTTACAAAGGAATTTTTTTTTTTTTCATAGAAAATACTCTATAACAGAATCGCAGTACTGAATACTGATGCTTAATAATCTGAATTTGATAGTTGTAGGTTTGTATCTCATTCACCTCGAGATTAAAAGTACCATCGGTCTGTGTAACGTCAGCGACTGTTACCCATAAAAGGTTAATCTGCCGACCTCTCTGTATGAACCTTGGTGGTGGCATGGGCGTGGGAATTTTTTAGTTGTTTGTGGGTTTGGGGCCACCAGTCATTCTGGCTGTGGAAACATGACTTAGTTATGGACATTGGTTGTAGCTTGGGCGTGGGAATTTTTTTTTTTTTTTTTTTGTTGGGGTAGGAGGGCCACCAGTCATTCTGGCTATGGAAACATGACAATTTTTTAAATTAATTTCTGAATCTTGATTTATGTATATTTTTTTTTTTTTTTAATTTTTCTTTTTGCTGGTAATATTTTATTGTAATTGCTGTGTTAGGTTTTATTTCTCTCACCTTCAATATGTAACTTTAGCTTATTCCATATGAATAAGAGCTCAGCATCATCATCATCATCATCATTATCAGACAAATAATAATAATAATAATAATAATAATAATAATAATAATAATAATAATAATAATAATAATAATAATAATAATAATAAAGTAAAATAGAAATATATTTCTTTTCAACTCGAAAGATTGGAAATATTTCCATACATGAGACAGCAACAATATAGATGTAAAAGGCGTTAATCTACATCAGACAATAATCGTTGCTTTTAAAATGTTGCAGACGTATATTGCAAACTTACTATAACCTGTCAAATAAGCCATGATATCCAACTTCAGGTTACTGTCACAATAGATATCTTTCATTGTGATACCCCAAACTATCCCCCAAAACCCTCCTTGTTTCTGAATTCTGGTTAAAAATTGCTTGATAATTTTAAAAAAAAAATCATCAGCTCGGTACTGGAATTTTGATGAGTGTTCATGACATGTGTGGAGATTTGAATTTTGTGTTTTCAAGTGTATTTTTTTTTTTAGGTTAATGTGAAAAGTTATATTTTTCGCAATGTCTGTGTGTGTCGCATGAACTATTCTGCGGAGGTTAAGCTAAATTGAAGGAGTGACCTAAAAACCAAATTGTGGGTTTTGAATTATTTTTTTTTTGCGTGTGTTTATTTGAAATATTGTCATCACTGCGTTGCAAAAAGTAATACATTATATGCGTTTGTATATAAATGGATCAGATACAACATAGTAGGAAGAAGTAGAACGCACAGTATTATGTAAATTCGTCCGGCCAGGATTTCCCCTGCTTTGTCAACTTATTCCATCCCAAAGCAACGACTCGGTTAATTATTCTGTTTGTACAAGTGTGATTACATTGTCACTTGCCGAAAAGACCCCTTTCTTTTTGTACTGGCTAACTTGAGCTGTTCTACAACATTTGTTTTCAGTTTCTTGGAAAGTGCTTTGGGTCTGTGGCTGAGTTCAGAAACTTATTTGAATTTTGATAACTAAGTTATTGAGCAGTGTACAGTACGTTGCTATAGAAATTCCTTGTGAGACTTTTGCTCATCATGTCACGTCAATGTCTTTTTTTCCTCTCTACTGTCGATCGCTGATCCTATTTTTGGGGTATTTTCCATTGAGATCTGCCCTAAATTTCTTTTCTATGTATGTAATGGTTAATTTAATAACATGAATAAAAAAAAATTAAAAACAACACGTTTTTATACTCATAGTTTCATACTATGAAATAGTATGTTCTACGGGTCGGTATAGTTCTCAATAGCACTTTTGGCCAGTTCGAGTCCGGTCATTAATGAAGAATTAGAGGAATTTATTTCTGTTGATAGAAATTCATTTCTCGGTATAATGTGGTTCGGTTTCCACAATAAGTTGTAGGTCCCGTTGTTAGGTAACCATTGGTTCTTAGAAATAATGTAAAATAAGTCTAATCCTTCGCCAGCCCCAGGGACCTGTTAATTAGCTCAGTGGTTTGGTTAAACTAAGGTATACTTAACTTTTCATATACTTAGAATTGTACAATTGAATCATCACGACGTTATCAGATGTTGAGTTGCGATGCATAACGATCAGTATAGTTACTGACAATGGAAGTAATTCTTAATCTGAATATTTTTAAATACTTTGTTTTACAGTCCATTATTTGTAATGTGTATTTTTGGTTTTCCTCTAAATTATATATATATATATATATATATATATATATATATATATATATATATATATATATATATATATATATATATATATATATATATATGTATATATATATATAATGAAAGGTAACTATCTGCATCAGACGAATTTAAAAAAGCCCTCTGTCGTCGAAGGGAAATACACCTTTTCGTGATAAACGCTTATTACTGCGAAAATTCACCGAAAACCAACTCATTTAGGTTCCCCTAATTCATAAAATCAGGGAGACCACGTTTGGATCGGCCGTCGTTTCGAAAATCTCTTCTTCTTCTTCTTCCTCTTCCTCCTCTTCTTCTTCTTCCTAATCTCGCTGCTGCCCGTAAAGAGATCTCTTGGAGGAGAATGCCTTTTTCCCCCCATCTTTTAATACAAAGGAGATATTTTTGCCGCATCTCATTCTGGACTAACTGTCGGCCTTGGGACTCACGAAAATATGAGCCAATTTATTCTCATGAAGTCAACTGGGGATAGAGTCTCACGCCGGTGGCGTTTACCATTTTCTTTAAAGACAAACCTTTTTTTCTTCTTCTTCGTTGCCCATTTTTCCTTTTTTGAAAAGGGGGAAGCGGGGCGGAAGTTGGGGGGAGGTGGGAAGAGCCATATGAGAGATAGAGAGAGAGAGAGAGAGAGAACAGTCTTTATCCGAGTTTTACCAATCATTCTCAGTTCATCTTAATGTGAGACCATTGCATACTGAGTATGATGTATTTATAGACTAATTCCGTACATACACACACATTATATGTCATACATATATATATACTATTCATATATAATATATATATATATATATATATATATATATATATATATATATATATATATATATATAATATATATATATATATATATATATACATATATATACTGTACTTACATGTATATTTATATATTATATGCACACACACACACACACACACACACACACACACATATATATATATATATATATATATATATATATATATATATATATATATATATATATATATATATATATATATATATATATATATATATATATATATATATATATATATATATATATATATATATATATATACTTATATGTATATTTATATATTATATACATATATATATTATCTAATATATAAAAACATGTATATATATGTATATATATAATATAAATATACATGTATATAAGTATATATATATATATATATATATATATATATATATATATATATATATATATATATATGATATATAAATATATATTTATGTATATATATATATATATATATATATATATATATATATATATATATATATATATATATGCGTGTGTGTGTGTGTGTGTGTGTGTGTGTACGGAATTAGTCTATAAATACAACATACTAGTATGTAATGATCTCACATTAAGATGAACTGAGAATGATTGCAAAACCTGATAAAGACTCTCTCCTCTCTCTCTCTCTCTCTCTCTCTCTCTCTCTCTCTCTCTCTCTCATATGGCCCTTCTTCCCCTACTTCCGACTGGGCCTTTTCAAAGGAAAAAATGGGCAAATGAAGGAAAAAAAATTATCTTTAAAGAAAAATGGTAAACGCTACCGACGTGACTCTGTCTATCTATCTTCTATCTATCTATCTATATGTATATGTATGTATATATATATATATATATATATATATATATATATTATATATACATATATATATATATATATATATATATATATATATATATATATATATATATATATACATATATATACACATATATCGAAATTGTAAATATTTGACTTAGCTGCATAATCTCTTTGTAGGGAATAATCGGTTCTCGATAAAACCCGATTTAAATTGTTTTGCGCCACTATTATAAACTGCTGATTTTATGAGAATCATTATGTGTATCACTCTAGATATCAATTCTGACGATGGATGCATAACGCTCTGCTGGGGTATAGTCGTGATTGACAGGCCTTTATTGTTATTTTTTACTCTGTTCTTGTTAATATATTCGTTGCTGACACGTGGCTACTCTCAGTGCCTTCCGAAATGAAGTTATAATGAATTAATGGTTTGTATGCTTACAGTAGCTCTATGAATTATAC
>NC_089741.1:53314357-53316857 GCF_040412425.1 Macrobrachium rosenbergii
GATTATCCACGTATACTAAGGAATTTAGAATGAACATCTCTTTTGAGTGGTAATGTAGGGATTCCTTTTGAATGCGATTTAGAATAAAAATATATTTCTGAATGTCGATAAAGGATGAATATTCCCTTTTTGGAATGTGAATATAGTCTAAATAATTCCTTTGGAATGTGAGTATAGTCTGAATATTCCATTTGGAATGGGAATGTAGTCTGAATATTCCTTTTGGAATGTAAATAAAGTCTGAATATCCCCTTTGGAATGTGAAGTCTTAATATTCTCTTTGGAATGTGAATACAGTCTTGAATATCCTTTATTTTAAGTGGGCATAAATCCTCGTAGACATCGCCTGTATATTATTTTTATTGGTATTGTATTCTGTATGGCAATTTAGAATAAATATCCATATCTGAATGTCGATAAATGATAAATATTCCCTTTCGAATGTGAATATGGCCTGAATATCCTCTTTTTTGAGTGGGGGAGGGGCCCCCCAGATCCGCGAAGACGTCGCTTGTATATTATTAAGAAGAGAATTTGGGTCGTACCGTTTTACTGGCCCAAGCAACATTTGCCGCTTTCGTGCATCTTGGTGTCGGCTGTTCCATTACGCCAGGTGCTGACAATTGCTTCGAGTAAGAGACACAATTATTCGCTCGCTATTTCACGGGCGGTTTGAATTAAGAAAGGGAGACGCTTCGAGTTGTTTAACATTTGTATTGTGTTTTTTTTTTTTCACTGGCGTTGTTTGGAAATCCAGAATGTCGAATTGTAAAGTGACTGCTGTGGATTAAAATTTATTTATTTACTTTCAGGAATTTATCTGCTGTAGATTAGTACTTCTTCGTCGACTTGAGATAAGACGGTATACGCTTTAAATAACTTTTCTTTAAGATTTTTTTCTCCAATTTTCCTTAGCTTTGATGATCGGACAACCGCTGGTCGCTAGATGTTTCTTTGTTCTCTTGAAACATTATATATATATATATATATATATATATATATATATATATATATATATATATATATATATATATATATATATATATATATATATATATATATATATATATATATATATATATATAATGTGTGTATAAAATTTATATATACATATATATATATATGTGTGTGTGTGTGCGTGTATACATTATATATATATATATATATATATATATATATATATATATATATATATATATATATATATATATATATATATTACGTATATGTGTAGTTGTGATTGTGTGTGCTCGTGCATATATGTGTGTATATGATATAACATTTATATATGAAACCTTATTTTATGGGTATATATATATACATGTCCATATGTGTTTTTGAAAATATTTTATTGATACAGTAAAAAAATTAAAATATAAATATTTACACAGTTTAAATATACACATATGAACAAACGTGTCACAAAAAGGCGCTTATCTTCTGTAAGTAATCTAGGAAATGTAATAAAAATTATCCATTCCTACCCATTATATTAATTAATCAGTCAAGCAAATACGTGACTTATGGGGAAAAAATTAAGTTGTTTTTTTTTTTTGTTGGATAGACGTGCGTGGGGACTATTACTTTTTTTCATAGGCTTATTATGTCGGAAAGGCATTGCATGGGACCTTTTTTTCTGTAGTTTTTTTTTTCTTTATTTATATTCTTATCATAATGGGACTTGTGTGTAATTTTAGACATTTATTTTCTTGGCCAAAGTCATGTGAACTGCGTGTGCATCTTTTTTTTATTTTTTTATTTTCCATAACCTTATTTAAATGAGTATTAGATACACATGAAGTTTGCGTTATTTTTTACCTTTTGTAGCTACTTGGCTGCTTTCGCAGGTGTGTGTGTGTTGGTGTTTGAGTGCAAGTGTTTTCAACCCTCTTTTGTTTATTTACCCTGTGTTCTGGAGTGAATTCATATTTTCATAACTTGGTTTAAATGAGTATTAGATACACTTGCAGCACGCATTATTTTTTGCCTTTTGTTCTTGCCTAAAATCATATGAAGTGTATGTGTGTGTGTATGTTTCAGTGTAAGTGTTTTCAGACCTCTTCTTTTCTCCTTGTGTTCTTGGGCGAATTCATATGGTGTGCCTGTGTGTGTTTGTGTGAGTATAAGTGTTTTGATCCCTCTTGCTCCCGGCTGGACCCCATGAGCGCATTTGTGTATATTTCGGAGGAAAAGGCAGCCTCGTCGAGGCCGGGGTGCGTCCGAGGTACTCGAGCTGAAAACGTCCTTATTAGCTAATTGGAAAAGTTTCCCTTCTCGGTTACCTCGGGGCCAAATTCACTTGGACCAAGAATTCCTATCATCCCGATATCATTTAAAGTTTTCCCAGGAGATATATCGCAATGATTTCGCCAGCTTTAATTTTCTGGACTTTACCGGGGTACGGGAATAGAATTTTTCGTTGGATCTACGCGGTTTATCGAAGGCATTAATCATCTCTTGAGTGCTTCTATTGTGTAAACATTTTCAACAATGTTTACAC
>NC_089741.1:53321857-53344357 GCF_040412425.1 Macrobrachium rosenbergii
TTGGAAGGAGAGAGAGAGAGAGAGAGAGAGAGAGAGAGAGAGAGAGAGAGAGAGAGAGATGACAGGATTGTGTCGAAGTATAAACAGGCCTTATGACCCAAAGCTGAATCTCATCAAGTTCCTTATTCACTTCCCCGACTCTTCCCCCTCCCCCTTTCCCCCTTTCCCATCCTCCCACTCCCCTCCGCTCCGTCTCTATCCTTCTGTATCCTCCTTCATCATATGAAACCATTTGTCCTTGAGAGAGATCTTGCCTTTTGAGTCCCTTCGTATGGTTAGTCACGACCGTCCATCCGATTTATTGATCATGAACAGGATTGTAGCCTTGTCCCGAAGCGAGAGAGAGAGAGAGAGAGAGAGAGAGAGAGAGAGAGAGAGAGAAAGCCTGAATTCCTTTCTTTCGAGTTTTGATAAACTAATCCACGCAAAACAAATCTGAAAACGAGAAATAAGATTAGATATTTCGCTGAATATTATCTGTGTAACATAGGGTCGCTGAGAACTTTCCAAGAGAACGCCTCTGAATATCGGAGCAGAAGGCTCCATAAATAAATAAGATTCCTGCCACTTTCCCCCCCCTCCCCCTCTCTTCCCCTTGTCCCCCTACGTGTACCTACGACACGAGTGGCCTCAGCTCAAGCTTCATAAACTCGTCCAAAGGCTTCATCAGCAGGATATCACACTTCATCGCTCCACCTTGATGTTGCCCGCATTTTCAAGCTTCCAAAATATTAGGACCTTATTCCTCGCCTAAGTTATAAAGGCTGATGCGTGGGAAGTCAGATTTCATCCTCTCTCTCTCTCTCTCTCTCTCTCTCTCTCTCTCTCTCTCAGTGGTAGGATTAAATAGAAAATTAATTGATTATCATGCTAAGCTCTCTCTACAGTAAAAAAATAGCAGATAATTTACCAACATCCGGAATCTCTCTCTCTCTCTCTCTCTCTCTCTCTCTCTCTCTCTCTCTCTCTCTCTCTCTCTCTCTCTCTCTGGGGTTATAATTTAATAGAAAAATATCATATTAAGATCAGTTTTCAGTAAAAAATAACAAACAATTAACAGCATCCCGGAACACCTCTCTCTCTCTCTCTCTCTCTCTCTCTCTCTCTCTCTCTCTCTCTCTCTCTCTGGGGTTATAATTTAATAGACAATTATCTTTAAAATCAGTTTTCAATCAGAAATAACAAACAATTAACAGCATCCCGGAACACTCTCTCTCTCTCTCTCTCTCTCTCTCTCTCTCTCTGAAGAGACTAGATTTTTTTCAATTTATCACTCTTTGTTTAATTGCGGATTTATTTATCTGCCAGGTTTTTTGTCCTTATCTGGTTCACTTATGCATCATTTCCAAGTTAAAGTCCTTTCAAGTTTCTTCCATGAACTGATTTTGCTTATTTTGAGTAATAATGATAATGAGAATATTTATTTTAAAAAAATGTTTTATTCACATCTCCTTGTCAGGCCCCTGACTCTGAAGTGTTCAAGAATTTTTTTTTTCTTTTGCGCCCACCTCATGTTTCTGGCGCTTGTAATGCACGCGATTTGGTCGTGTACAGCTGATTCATGCCGATATAGCCATTGCATTCGTATCTCGCACGACTGCCCAGTTGCTTTCCATCATTTATACGTAAAATTGCTTCATTTTAAAACTTGTTTTCATTCCTTTAGACAATATTGCAGAGATGTTTTTAATTTTATGCTCATTATGCTTATTATTATTATTATTATTATTATTATTATTATTATTATTATTATTATTATTATTATTATTATTAAAAAAATACTCATAGCAGTATGAGTCTTAAAGTGGGACAACAAATTCTCACTTGTGTAACTATACAAGTAGTTTTAATTTTAAATATATGTATACGCTTACGTGACTGTGCATTTATTTCTCCTTTATTATTATTATCATTATTATTATTATTATTATTATTATTATTATTATTATTATTATTATTATTATTATTATTATTAATACACTTAAATCAATTAATTTCTAGTCTAGAATCCCAAATAATGCCTAAGTACGAAAAGAATAATTTGGAGACGAAAATACCAACTATGAAATAAAGATTAAATAGACAGGCAAATATAGACACGCATAAATAACAATGACTGAAAAAGAGCTTATACGAGGTTCCTGTTTATCGTTTCGACTTCAGATTGTTCCAGCACGACAGTTGTGCTTTGCATACATCCCTGATTAGTACTTTTAACTAACTGTTTATCAAAATTTCGTTTAGTATCTTTCTCCTAGCGTCCCTGACAACTTCTTTAATGTCATATTTATTGATTAACTTAAGTAACTGGCGTTGGTGAACCAGTGTTCATCAAAACTTGTAGTTCTTCATTGGATGGGTGGGTAGAACTTTCGACTAGCTCGCAGTTGGCCCAGCGTTTGACTCTTCGACCGGCCAGTGAAGAATTAGAGGAAATTATTTTTGGTGATAGAAATTCACTTCTCGTCATAATGTGGTTTGGATTCCACAATAAGCTGTATGTCCCGTTGCTAGGTAACCAGTTGGTTCTTAGCCACGTAAAATAAATCTTATCCTTCGGGCCAGCCCTAGGAGAGCTGTTAATCAGCTCAGTGGTCTGGTTAAACTAAGATATACTTAACTTCATCAAAATTTGTTCTTTTCCGCAAAAGTCGTAGTTTGGAAGACTTGAATTTTCTTTCTTTAAGAGAAAAACTCAATACTGAACATTCTGCAAGATTTCTTGTGATATCACACCCATCATCTGCATTTCAAATCTGTCCAAAATCCGTAGCTTCTGTCTCAGTTTACATCAAGACACACCTCTTCCTTCCTTCCCTCGCAGGCAAGCACACAACTTTGGGGTCTCATTTACAACCCGGCGTCTCTTCTGCTTCACTTACAATCATGCTGATCTTCTATTGTCCTTACTTGACAACCTCACAGCTTTTTTTATGGTTCTTCCCTACAACCTTCCTCCCAACCACGCAGCTTTCCATCTCAGCCATTTACAACCATGCAGTTCTTCTCTCTCAGTACCTTACAACTCAGTTCATCTCTCTCCGTCACTTACACCCTGTCAGTTTAGTTCTATATTTCACTTAAAAACACTTAGCTCATCTCTCTCTCTCCCTCACTTATAGATAACCACCCTACAAATACATTTCCCTTGCCACTAATCTCTTTCCTTCTCCTTCACTTACAATTAACCATTTAATCTATCTCCTGAACTTTTGAGCAGTTATCTGATCTCTATCTCCCCAACTTTCGAATAATCGCTCAGCTAATCTACTTCCCTTACAACTAATCCTAAATCGTCTTATCATTCTCCTTCACTTGCAAACATTTAGCTCAGCTCTCTCAACCCTCACTTACAATTAAATTATTTAATCTCTCTCCTGAACTAGTAACAAGTTATCTCATCTCTCTCTCTCTCTCTCTCTCTCTCTCTCTCTCTCTCTCTCTCTCTCACACAATTAATTTTATATCTCCTACGCACTTACAACCACTGAGCTCATTTGTCCCCCACTTGGAAGTAATAATTTCATCTCTCCCTTACAATTAATTTTATCTTTCCCTTGCACCTATAACGCCTCAGCTCATTTCTCCCTCACTTACAATGAATAATTTTATCTCTCCTGCACTTATAACCACTTATAGGCGCCGTCTCTCTCCCTCACAACTAACTTTATTTCTCCCCGCACACATAACCACACAGCTCATTTCACCCTCACTTACAATTAATAATCTTATCTCTCCTGCGCTTATAACCGCGGTCTCTCTCCTTCGCAATTAATTTTATCTCTTCCCCCGCACTTATAACCACCCAGTCTCCCCGGCACTTACTGTATAACCACCATCTCTCTCCTTCACTGACAACCACACAGCTCCTCTACAGTCCCACTGTTTGTTATTCTCGAGACCTCCCTCTGGTCTTTGCCTGGCACAGTAAGAACTATTGGAGCGGAAAGGTACTCACTGTTTGTTTTGTTTGTTTTCGCTTACTGATAAACAAACAAACAAACAAACAAACAATCAAACACGTAGCAAGTACATTCATGCCACAGCAATTCTGGCCTTCACTTTGCCATCGTTCCTTTCTGCTGGTTCTTGCAGCTGCTGTCCCCTTCATTCAGACACCCCTTATGTACCCTGGTCAACTATTTCAATATACTCTCGCCGCCGTAATGCAACATACCGCTGCGTATTCCGTTATTGTGCCGTTATGTCATGCAGTTGTTGGACGTTTCCTTTACTCTTTATGGAAGGAATGTCGCGCGTCTGAGCTGTGGGGATGTACTCCTTTTCGTGTTAGAGTTAAGTGACTTTCATTTTTTGGGGATGATTTAGTGTCTATAAATATTCACTTTAGTGTAAAATATACCCTGTTTAATGAATTCATAAAGTGAGAAATTCTCTTTTATGCTTGGTACTCCTTAACTTGTTAGAGTTAACTGACTTCATTTTTTTTTATTAATGACGTAATGTTTATGACCTCTAACCTTAGAGTAAATATACCATAACTGCCAAATTCATCAAGATAAAAACTTTTCTATATCTGATACTGTTAACAAAATGGATGGTGAAGCCAGGGTGATACAATTATATGGTAATTCACTTGTGTAAAATCAGATGACAGATGATGATTTACATTACCACTGACTTTCGAGTACCGGGAGCCATTGCTTTGTTCCTGAAGTATACATCTGTGTCTCCTTGTTTATGTATTTTATTTTTTCTGCCACGGTAACTCATGTTTTATTAGGCTGATGCATTATTTGAATCATCTCGTACTTGCCTGTTTGCGGTATATAAATTAAAGTAGATGGTGTATTACCAATATGATGCGCAGAAATGAGTCCTGCCTTGTTTATTTTGCACGTTTGATGGGCGTTTTTTTGTATATGTATACACACACACATGCATATATATATATATATATATATATATATATATATATATATATATATATATATATATATATATATATATATATATATATATATATATATATATATATATATATATATATATATATATATATATATATATATTATATACATATATATATAATGTATATACTGTATATATATATATATATATATATATATATATATATATATATATATATATATATACATTATATATATATATATATATATATATATATATAAATATATATATATATATATATATATATGTATATGTAATGTATGTGTATGTGTGTATGTATGTATATGTGTGTGATGTGCACACAGTATATGTTTTGTGTGAAAAGAGCGTGTTTAGGTGTGATTATTGACCTTTAATGGACGTGACGTGATCAAAGGTTGTCATCCCAAATGGACATTAACGTCATTAAAAGCTTCCACGAGAAGGTATTATGGGATGGAAATGTAAGTCACCGTTATTTTCTAATTACTAACGAAATTTGTTCCTTTTCTCCGAATTATTGTATGTTTTTTTTTTTTATCTAAAGTGTCGTAATACGTTTTTCCTTCGGTGGTGTTGTAGATGAAGTTTTATATGAAGATGTAATGAAGTTTACTGACTTTTGTGCTAGTGTTTACATTTTTAAATATTTTTCTTAAGAGTTTATCTATTATATATTTTTTTTATATTTAGCAACTGATAACTTTCTGTATTTCCTATTACTTTCTGTTACTTCTTTCTAATGAGCGCCATATTCGTGGAAGCTTGAATTTTAAGTCTGTGCCCGTGTTGGCTTGTTCCATATAAACAGTATTCATCTTCTCAATAATAATAATAATAATACATGGTCAAATTATTTACCAGATTATGTTATTGTGTAATTAATTTTATATACGTACGGCAGCTATTTTCATCAAGATTAACTGTCACATATGTAACGTTCACCTTTAATCAAGGATTATATATATATTTGTGTGTGTGTGTGTATATGTATATGTATATATATATATATATATATATATATATATATATATATATATATATAAATATATGGGGATCATCTCACCATCTCACCAATGAGAAGGACGGGTTCGAACCCTATAAGCTTTAGCAGCTTTCCTGATAAAAACACGTACGTCTCTGTCGACCTAATCAGTGAAATATGTACCTGATAGGTAGTTTACTTATGTTGGTTTGCCTGTAGATTGGAAAAAAAGACTTTGGCCTAGCAACATTGTACCAGAAAGACTTGATGACAATTGGAAGATATACCTAGTACCTCTCTCTCTCTCTCTCTCTCTCTCTCTCTCTCTCTCTCTCTCTCTACATATATATATATATATATATATATATATATATATATATATATATATATATATATATATATATATATATATATAATTTAATATATGTATATGTATATATATATATATATATATATATATATATATATATATATATATATATATTATTTATATATACATATGTATATGTGTGTGTGCAATACTCTCTGGAGGAACTCAACCGTAAGCATGTTGCAATTACCTGAGAATTACGATTCTCCTGGTCCTACGGTAAAAAAAAAAAATTGTTATAATAACCATCAGCCTATTTCTCGCCGGGGAAAGTTACCACTTACGCACAATATTACCAGAGAAAGTTGCCTCATACCCCTAATCACGTCTGCAAATATAGTAGAATATGAATGAAGCGTAATTACGGGGAAATCCGCAGGTTGGGATTTCTTTGTTCTACGCCGCGTAAATCGGTTACGTGATATCTAAACACACTGATAACGAGGTCACGTTGCTGACGGGTCTTTGTTTTCTTGAATAACAACAGTTGATTAGTCAGCCTTTTGCTTAAAAGTAAATGGGTGTTACAGACTAATACACACACAAACAACGCCACTCCAACATCTCCTAGAAACATAACAGACACCTCACACGTCTCGAACTGTCCAACTAACTGCGCAATAACTTCTCGCTGCTAGGAGAAAGGGCGCTGGTGACTGGTACAATACATGTACATACGCTACCGGGGTCTAAGCGATGTCAGGCAGGGCAGCCGATCGAGACTACGGTCTACCCCAAAGCCAAATCAAAGTCCCTCAAAATGGGAAAAAAGCACGTTAAAAGAAGAAGATTAGTCAGCCTAAACATTGGGCATAAGCGACCCCTCACAAGACTTGTCATCAAGGAAATGTGAGCAGGTGGACCTTCAGTCAATAGTGATTTTATATGAATTTTTGAAAAACTGGAATAGTGAAAGTAATTTGCATTGCTTGCGAATGTGATGGAAGTAACAGCCAGTGAAATATTAGCGTTATATTTTTTATTACTCGCAGTAGCATGGTAAGGGGAAAATAAGCATTTGACAAAATATTTTGGAAGTTATATGTATAATTATATTTATTTATTTATTCATATATTTATGTATTATATTCACAAATTTTTGCTCTCGATAAGATGAATAACTGAAAAAAAAATCCCCGATGAATTCTTTGTCTCCAAGAATATATACCACCTTATGAGCGCAGGGGCCACAGAGAGAGAGAGAGAGAGAGAGAGAGAGAGAGAGAGAGAGAAAAGCATGTAGGTAGGGAGGCGGGTAGAGGGGGGGCCGGTGTTATTGTGTTGGTTTAAATCAAATAATATCGAACACTAAATGGATTGACCCTCCTCTTTCTCTCTCCATTTCTGACACCTCTCGTCACTTTCCTTTCTTTTTTTTTTTTATCCCGACCTGTAACTCACAAACGGACCATTACAGCAGCGCCCAGTCCTCTTGCTAAAACGGCGGACATAATGATATTTTCGGGGAAATGATTCCATATCGCTCGTATAATCTTATTGTCAATTGTTATCATCGTTAATCAGGGACTCCGAACGCAGAGATTGTTCATTTAAGCTCGTCGGCGAAGTGATGGTAAATTCAGTTCATTCTGAGGTGGCTGATGCCTTGTCCGAAAAAAAAAATAGAGTTAGATAGGCCAAAATGAACAAGTAAAAAATGCTCCGAAGTTTCTTCGATTCAGTCGAGTTTTCTGTACAGCCGCTACAGAGTATAGTCGAGGCACCGAAAATAGGTTTGTCTTTCGATGGTCTCAGTATAACGTTGTTTTAGCGGCGGCCCATGAATCTTTAACCACGACTCGGTGGTGGCCTATCTTACTGTATATCGTTGCCAGAAGCACGATTATAGCTAACTTTAACCTTAAATAAAATAAAATCTACTAGTGCTAGTGAGCTGCAATTTGGTACGTTTGATGAGTGGAGGGTGGATGATTAAGATACCATTTTGCAGCCCTGTAGCTTCGGTAGTTTTTAAGATCTGAGGGCAGAAAGAAAAAGTGCGGACAGAAAAAAGTGCAGACAGAATAAAGAGGGGGCGGACAGACAAAGCCGGCACAATAATTTTCTTTTACAGAAAACTAAAAGGGGCGTAGAGTCCGTATTTGAAGGCCATGCTGTAGAGCTTAATATTATACATCCATACATCCTTTTCCAATACACTGTCATAATGTTCGGTCATCTCAAGATGAAGAATTGATAATATGCATTGAGAAAACAATGAGTAAATGGGAGTTCGATGTAATGTTCGTATTTTTGCCTTACTGTAATTTTTATGGACTTTATAATACCTCCATTTTAATATTTCCGGTTTAATATTCAGTATTATAAATGTGAATCGCTATTGGGATCGATTTAAAATTTTTATATTTGGACATGTAAAATGTACTGATGTTAAGATATTTCTTCTCACTTTATACTGTACATTAATAATTTTTCAGTATTTCAGGGATTAAAAACATTGAGGTAGGAAATTGAAAAGAAAGCGAGATAGAAATTTTTTTAAAACATGAGACAGGAAAATGTAAAAAAGAAATATATAATAATATATACTGTATGTATATTTATATATATATATATATATATATATATATGTATATATATATATATATATATATATATATATATATATATATATATATATATATATATATTTCTTTTTGCATTTTGTCTCATGTTGAAAAAATTTTAAATCGGTCCCAATGCCCATTCACATTTATAATACTGAATATTAAACCAGAAATATTAAAATGGAGGTATTATAAAGTCCATAAAAATTACAGTAAGGCAAAAATACGAACATTACATCGAAATTCGCTCTACCTCGGAATTAATATATTTTCATATATGTTGCCGAAGGGGAATTTTTAGTTGATAATAAGTTCGTCGTCCCGTGGGCTCCAACCAGCGAAGGACAAGAACTCAGGACTACAGTGGACGCCTTTACCCACACGGCCAGCAAGTGAGGTATAAGTTGATGTCGGCTCCCATCTACAGATCCCCGTCGAACTCAGGTATTTGTGTTTAGAGTCGATATCAGCCCCACCTCTGCCATGCTGACAATGTAGTGCGTTTGTCGCACGCAACTCATATTATGACTTTTATCACATCACCGTGATTCATATACAATCAGTAAGCTACAAACGTCCTTTAATATCCAATTCGCTCTACCTCGGAATGAATATATTTTCATATATGTTACCGAAGGTTCGAGCCCATGGGACGACAAACTTATTATCAGCTAAAAATTCCCCTTCGGTAACATATATGAAAATATGTTAATTTCGAGGTAGAGCGAATTGGATATTAAAGGACGTTTGCAGCTTACTGACTGTATATGAATCACGGTGATGTGATAAAGTCATATATATATACATATATATATATATATATATATATATATATATATAATATATATATAGAAAATAAGATAGGTACGCGTATATAGGTTACGTTATCTATCTTAAATCTTAAAGGTCATATTGTATAACCGTAGCTTTTGTAATACAAGAAAATTTATATTTTAAGATAAAGAAAGGGAAAAGTTCAAACAGCTCCCCTTCTCCCCCAAAAAACTGTATCTTGTACTTTGTAACTTTAAAATTAATGGTAAATTAGAAGTGTAGTAGATGCGCCCCTTTAACGTAACCCATCAGTCTTGTCCCTCTGGTCTTTTCCCACCTAGCTGTCCAACTTCTCTAGTTATTTTCTGGCCCTGTTTTAACTCCTCATGTAGTAGCAAATCCTTAGGCCCACCCTCTTTAGGAAATAGAATGGATTCTGTGGTCTGGTCCAACTTCTTTTATAGTGATGATATTTACGTTCAATCGTGTTTATGATTGTTTGCTATTCTTGTTTGTTATTCATTGTATTAGTGGTCGTGTTTATTTTTCATTTGCATTTACAGGCCCTGTTTGATCAACGCAACTTTTGGCCTTTCGTCGTAAATTTGATATTCTGTCATTTTTTTCTGGATCAATCAGCGTAGCAGTAACAAAAAAAAAATTGTTTCAGATTTTCTCTCTTTTATTGATAATTTTCAATTCAGATTTCAATAGCGCAAAGTGTTTGACGCGCTTACTTATTTTCCAGAATATCTTTTTTTGAGAGAATATTTTCCTGCCTATTACATAAAACATTTTTGAATAAAGGATTGACTTCAAGCTTTTGAGGAATTCTTTTCTCTGAAACGAATATCTCTCCGATTAGCTCGGTTGAAATTTCTGCTGGGTAATAATACATGGCTGTTTTATTCAACTGTTTGCAATAAAGTGAATTGCACTTTCGTCTTGATGCGTAGACCTGACGGCTCTCCACTCGATGGACGAGATCGAGAAAGAAACGTCACAACATTTATCAGTCTCTCAATCAGGCTGGAGAAATTTCGCAGCGAAATTTCAAGTATTGTGATAAAGAGAAATGCTCGGCACACAACGATCGACAGAATCTGATAATAGTTACTCCTCAGCTCGCTGATTTAATTTATAACGGATTGTCCTTTTGTGATAATTCTCAGAGCACTGGGAAGCGCTGTTATGTTTGAACGTCGATTGTCCGCACAAATTATTGTTTGAGTTGGGAGAGTAGACGGGTGTATCACACAGGTCAGGTAGAATATTCTATATCACAATAATAATCATTGACTTGCAGTGCATCTAATACTTCTGTGAGGAAATACCTCAATTCGAATTTATAAGCAGTCCTGAATTTTATCTAAAGGTGTAAAATACTTTCACTTTCATATATTTTCTTATTTTTCTAGTTTTGTTTTCTTTGTCGGTAAGATACCGAGCGTAGTGTATCTCCGCTGCTAACTCACGGTGAAATGTCTCTGCTTAACTTTGTCACAGAAATTATAATAATTATCTTTTTTGTTCCTTTTCTTGTGTAAGGCAGGACATTCATCGAGTGCTATTCTTTCAGGGGGGGGAGGGTCGTTCTGGGAAATCTGGGATAGAAGTACTCGACTTTCGGTCATTCCACTCCAGTTATTCTACATCATGCTTCCTACTTATAGCATATTTTTATAGTGAAGCGATTTTTTCAGCTTTTCACCAATCGGGTTTTCCTGACTGTAATTGCAGAGGAATGGTGGCAGTATTGCAATACCTTGATGGCCTGAATTTGAGATTATGTCAAACACAGATATGCAACTCGTGTGGATATTAAGAGATAAATTGTAAGTAGTCAAATTCTGCTACGTTTCGTGCAATTAAATTACAATACAGGGGTATAGATGATTCAAGCGATGTTATGTTCTGTTTTAGTATTTACGTTAGGATTGCTGTGGATTACGGGCCTTGGCTACAACGAACACATGGTTGTCCGTCCCGTCGGCCTATACAAAAGGAAAAACTCATTAGGCTGGATTGATATCATGAATTGAAATTGAAATAAACCTACCGACACGCTTTTTAAGGCTTCAAACATTTGTTGGTTACGAATAAATTAATTTTGGGGAATCATATTGAATAGAAGACGGAGGCTTTCTGCAAAATTAATGGACTGGTTTTGCACGGAATCCTCAGATGGTTGTTTCTTGTCAAAAGAATCAATGACCGGTATAGTTCCAGCTTCTGCTTGCATCCGCTTCCAGCCACTGGCCGCCCCGCGCCCCCGCGCCATCTCACCAGACCGATCCCCACCTCCGCCCTGCTTTCCACTCTTCCTGAAAAGAAAAAGTTGTATTTCAGTATAAGTTCTATTTATAGGGTCCTTAGACTACAAATGACTTTGTCCATATATTTCATAATTCCCCAGACACCTTTTTGCTATTTTTATTATTTATTCATTTCGCATTTTTAAATGGCCATTTGACGAAACAAGTCACAATACCTGTAGGAAAGTAGACCTCGCATCTCCTCAAGTGGACGGACTCCAGCTGAAATGTGAAGGAAATAGTCGACCATTGCTTTTATGTAAATGCAAGTGGACTCCCTTCAACAACGTGCAACCTATTCCAGCGGAGACCGAAATGAAACGGAAATGATGTTTAATTCTTTATGCAGAATATGCAAACAGATATCAACCCACCACAAAATTTTAGAACAGTTTTCCACAAGCAACAGCTCTTAATGCAGGAATCTAGTACGGCCAGAAAGGGAGAATAAATAACAATAAATGAGGCTCCTGTTTTGTCGAGAGAGAAGAGATATAAAGATAACTGTGCTGTGTATGTATGATAGACATTCCAACGTATGCACAATATTACACAAAAGGTGTAAAAAAAATTCCAGTTTATTAAATACAGTTTTTTTCCTGAAGATGCACCCTGACCATTTTGAATGGTATTTGTTTACCCTTTGAATATATATATATATATATATATATATATATATATATATATATATATATATATATATATATATATATATGTATATGTATATATATATAATATATATATATATATATATATATATATATATATATAATATATAATTTATTCATTTATTTTTTGTACAAATTCCAGTTATTTAAATAAGATTGCTATCTGAACTGGTTCCCTGAGAATTTCGAATAACGCTTTTGAGTAGCCCCAAGTCACATTCCCTATATTTTTTTTTCTGCTTTTGTTTTGTTTATTTGCCACTGCCTGTGAAGGACATCGTCATTTATTATGTCATGATGATAACGACGTGTCCTGTTCACGGCTCTGTTACAGCATCGTTTCACTTGGGCTGCACGTAACCGAAAAGGAATTATTTAAATAATAATATTCTTCGTTCTGGACAGTATTTTGGACAGTTTTGATTCCGTAGGGGGGTACTGCCATCAGTGCACCTCATGTGGTGCCCTGTAGGCATTACTCAAGGTTCTTTGCAGCGTGCCTTCTGTACCCTAGCAGCAATCCCTTTCATTCCTTTTACTCTACCTCCGTTCATATTCTCTTTCTTCCATCTTACTTTCCTCCCTCTCCTAACAATTGATTCATAGTGCAAATAAGTTTTCCTCCTGTTACACCTTTCGAACCTTTTACTGTCAATTTCCGTTTCAGCGCTGAATGACCTCATAGGTCCCAGCGCTTGGCCTTTGGCCTAAATTCTATATTCTGTTCTGTATTCTGGACAGTTTTGACTTATTCTCATGCACGTGCCCTTCCGCGTCATTTCCTCTGTGCCCGCGTATCTATCTTTCTCTATCCAACCCTTTGCCTTCTCTATCTGCCATCCCTCTCTACTTCACCCCCCCCCCCCCAACATCCCATCTTCTCCCTCTCCTGGTAGACACCATCCACTATTTTACGTTAACTCTGATTGCCCAGGTTTAATCAACCGCTTTCATAAATTAATCGGGGGATAGAGTTTCGTTGTAATTAACCCTCGTCGAATTTAACTCGTAAGCTTTTTTTTTTCTTTGTCTTCATTGTTTGTCTTTAGTGTATTCACAGGCTGAAAACCACAGGTTTGTGGGAACACACACAATAACGTTTCTATGATTGGTATGTCAAAATATCGTACATAATTTATTTTTGGACAGTCCGCTGTCTGTGCTCCAACAATTCGGCTTCGGTTGCCTCTCTCTCTCTCTTTCTCTCTCTCTCTCTCTCTCTCTCTGTCTCTCTCTCTCTCTCTCTCTCTCTCTCTCTTCCCTTTGGTAGGAGGGGGAGAGAGAGGGGCTGCAGAGGGCAACTAGAGGAAGGAGATTTGGAAAGGAAATAGTTTCATTGGTCGAGAGTAAACGTCGTGTCTCTTTGAAAGGAGGGAGTGGGGGTAAGGGGAACTGGAGAACTGGGGAAAGGGGGTGGGGGTGGGGTATGAGGCTTGGTTAGGCGTGAGAAAGTCATGGATTTACGAAACCTTGCAAATAAAGAGGTGGAAATGATAAACGCAGTGTGTGTGACAATTAAAAAAAATATAGAACGACATAAAGAATGATGCAGGAAGAAATCAAACGCAAATAGAGACCGGGGGGGCGGGGAGGGGGAAGGAAGGGGACGACGGAGGGAATTGCAAAAGGGCACTAATAACTCATTCCACCTGGAGGATTCAAAACATCTGAACTTTCATGAATAATTGAATTTACAAATTGCTCTGCAAGAATTATGGAAGTGAGATGAAACCGCATCGCATGAAGTCTAATTGCTGATTCTTTCTACGTCCTCTTGCCTCTGCTACCGCTGCTACTTCTAACTCTCTTCCCCTCCCATTCCCCCCTTCCCTCCCCTTCCCACCCCCTTCCCTCCTACTCCGCGCTTTCCCCTGCATCCTTTCCCACCTATTTTAGTTCGTCCCCTGCACCCCTTTGCATACATATGTCTTTCCATGCTTTTTGTCATTCTCTCTCTCTCTCTCTCTCTCTCTCTCTCTCTCTCTCTTTGTATGTTTATGCATATGTGTCTGCAGTACATATGGTAAATAGCAACTTTTACTTATGCGTTTGGTATATATCTCTCCTCATTCTGTAATTGTTTCCTTACAAGGATTATTGCTTGATTTATGTGACTATTCTGTGTATACATGTGTTTGTCTGTGCTTGTGCTTGATGATTTAAATCTGTTGCTTATGCAAGATGAGGAACCGTGTCGAAATGTGCCTTTTCAGATGAGGATTTAATGAATTCATCTTTTGCGGCTGCGCGTGAAATATCTGCAGGTCGTTTTACTTGTCTCCGGAAACCGCAGTAACTGGCTGTATTAGAAAAAAAATAGTGGATCGTTTAGCCGTTTCATAGAAAACCGTATGCTTCAGACTGAATGGAATCTCTCTCTCTCTCTCTCGAAATTTCACCGTGGAAGGGAACTGAAAACTGGTTTAAAGATTTATAGAGACTGGGCGAGGGTTGAATTTGATTACCTCGTCGATAGACAGATATCATTCCACCAATTAATACGCTTTTTCTTTCATACGTCCTCTCTTTTTTCTCCTGCCATTTTTTGTATTCGGTTTTTATCGACGTGACGGCTTAGTTTTTTTTTTTGTGGTATTGGGGGTAGGGGAGTTTGGGGACGGGGTGGGGGTGGGAAGGGGCGTCACGGACAATCGAGAAAGTTGGAAGCTTATAAAACGTTCAGCTTAGATATTGCAATGTTTATTACGTTTTCCTTCAGGTAAGTCGCCGGGTGAGGGTTCCGGGATGAGAAATAAAATATATTCCGTTAGACTGTCTGTCTGCATATAGTTGGTGGAGGGAAAAACGCCCATTCATATTTAAAGGTCGTTTTAGAATGCAATAAAAGATGAAAAATGGATTGCTTATGTACAAAAGGATGCGTGACTTAACCTGCTTCCTCTCTCTCTCTCTCTCTCTCTCTCTCTCTCTTCTCTCTCTCTCTCCTCTCTATTGCCGAAAGTTTTCGTTTTAGAAACTTAGAAACTTTTGGATCTTTCCTAGATAGTTACCCCCAAGGGTTTACGGGGGCCCTTATCTAGGACTAATAGTTCTTGGGAGTCATTATCTTTATGATATTTACAGTCATTTGTTTATGTTTTTACGGTAGTCCCCAGCGGGCTTGTACTAAACACGCCGCAAAGGTGGATATATACCGGTTAAAACCCTTGGGGCTCACTACCTAGGAAAGACCCCAACTTTTGAGTGAATGCCGTAAGAGCTACCATTTTAAATACTTTCTATTTGGCTCGTTTTTCGTGTTAGTAACGTCCTCTGAACGTTTTAAAACGAGTTAGTTCTCTAAATGTCCACTGTTCTGTGGGTTATTGAGCAATTATTGTTTCTGGCTTTCCTGAGAAACGGGAAACTAGAAATTTATTGGGTAAATAGCTACATTTTGTTTTCGCTTCAAGTGTTAATTCAACATTAATGTGAATGCATTCTTACATTCTGTGTTGATATTCCACATATGCTTTCGTCTTTACTTTTGCTCTTCCTCTCCGTTCTAACAAACATTTCACAGTTTATTCTAGATCATCATGTTCCTCGTTGGGAGAGTGGGTTCCGTTCTCAGCTAGCACTCTGCTGGCTGCCAGTTGAACTCCGACCGGCCAATGAAGAATAAGAGGAATTTATTTCTGATGATAGAAATTCACTTCTCGCTGCCATAATGTGTCTGATTCCATTAATGTTGTAGGTCCTGTTGCTAGTAACCACTGGTTCTTAGCCACGTAAAATAAACTTAACTCTTCGGCCAGCTCCTTGAGAGTTGTTAATCAGCCCAGTGGTCTGGTTAAACTAAGGTATACTTTAATTTTATTCTAGATCATATTTGTTTAAAAAATCAAAATCATTTTAAACCTTCATTTCAGGTAATAAAAAACACATTTTTCATGTTTGCCTTCATTGGTTAAGAATATGCGCACTGTAGAAAGCCGCGTTTATGTGACTGAATATTATTCATTCACATAAACTTGGTTTTCTGCAGCGCGCTCTTTCTTAACCAGACCTTTATTTGCAAAGGATTCTTTCTGTTGACCTGATCCTTATAATTATATTTAGTCGTCTTCTTTCACCAGTTACTTTTCCACAGTCGTTCGGAATTAGCTATAGTCTGCCGCATTTATGTCGACGTTCTCTATCTGCTTATCCCGTAGGGGGTTATGCTGGGTCAGCACCCCATGTGCACTATTATTTCTTAAGTTTTTAAGTAGCGTGCCTCGGCTCTAGCTGCACCTTTTAGTTCTCGTTGGACGAGTCGGTAGAGTTCTCATTAGCAGTCTCCTAAGCTCCGAGTTCAATGTCCGCCGGCCAATGAAGAATTAGAGAATTTGGCTTCGGTGATAGAAATCTTGGCTTTCGCTTTAATGTGGGTTCGGACTTCCACAATAAGCTGTAGGTCCTGCTGTTAGGTAACCAGTTGGTTCAGCCACCAAGATGTCTATCTCGGCCAGCTCAGAGAGCTGTTAATCAGCTCAGTGGTCTGGTTAAACTAAGGTATACTTAACTTTTTTTTTTTTTTTTTTTTTTTTTTTTTTTTTTTTTTTTTTTTTTGCAACCCCCTTTTGTTCCTTTTACTGTACTCCTCCTTTCCTATTCTCTTTCTTCCATCTTACTTTCCACCCTCTCTTAACAATTGATCCATAGTGCAACTGCGAGGTGTTCCTCTTGTTACTCCTTTCAGGCTTTTATTGTCAATTTCCGCTTCGGCGCTGAATGACCTCGTTGGTCCCAGTGCTTGGCCTTCGGCCTAAATTCTATAGTCAGTTCAATTCTATCCGCTTTATCTAATCTGTGCCTTCTCTTCCCACTCCATTTCAGCTAAAATAAGTATTGATTTGTCACATGGGTGGTAAATGTGCACAGTTGTACTAAAGGGTATAAGAAGGGGGGACCAGTCTCCTCCCCCAACCCAGCCCTCTTGGTTGGGGAAGGGAGTGTCAAACAAAATTTTGGAATGGATGCGTACGTAAATGGAACCGTTCAAGATCACCCGCCCCCCTTTTTTTTGGACTTCTCCCCTTTTGTCAAAATACATGACTTTTACTTTTTTTTATTTTGTTCTTTGTTTGCTTGTGTCTCTTCGTTTTGTTGCTTGTGTCGTTAAGGAAAAAGTTGTTTCATTGATGTATTAGACTTTGGGAGAGCTATAAATATGACTCTTAGGGAATAGGCAGCACAACGCGACGATAATTGCACATGGTACCAGCTGAGCCTCCGGCAGAACGCTGCGGCCAAAGGGGAGTTTAGAGTAGGCTGTATCCCCTTAATTACCGTTGCTCAGCCTTGGCGGTGGTTTGTGGGCTCCGAACTGATTTGCTATTTATATGTTGTTTTACATTTGCCTACTTGTGCTATTAATATTTATTTCACCTAGATTTGTTTTTCTTTACCCTGAAGTGATTGAGGTTAATGTTATTGTAGTCATTGCATTGTACACCTATATTGTATTAAGATATTGAGTGCGCGTGTGTGTGTGTGTGTGTGTGTGTGTGTGTTATTTTGCCAAAGTAAATTAAATCACATCTCAACAACGTATAAATTGCGAAGAACTTCACAATACGTGATAAACTGTTATGTAATAAAAATCCACAATTATATAACTGAATTGTATTAATATGCAAAAGATAAAACAAATTAATACAATTCATTTATATAGTTGTGGATATTTTGTAACATAACGTATACATTGTAATAATATACAAGCACAAAGTTTCTTTCCATTTCACGGCTGTGTTAGAATAACAGTTTTTCCTTACGTGTACAGTAGATATTTTGGTTTAGTTTATTTGCCACACACCACCTTCCAGAACTGACAGTTTTTCATCAGTAAAATTACTTTTTCCAAGGTTAAAATGGTCTTAAAAAATATCGTGAAGCTTTTGGTTTTATGCACTTTTTTTTTTCAATCGCTTTGTAATTTTATTGCGTATACCAACAATTTAAAAGTATATTTTATTCTTGTCCCGTATTTCAGACCAAATATTGTACGTTCATATACGCATATACACATAAATGCACACACACACACACGCACAGACATATATATATATATATATATATATATATATATATATATATATATATATATATATATATATATATATATATATATACGTGTGTATGTATGTTTGTGCGTTACGCTTTGGTCCGCGTTTGGATGGGTGACCGACAAGGAATGTCAGGTGCCGTTAGCATCTGGGGGTTCTTTGGCAGAATCCATATTAACATCATACCCTTTCAGTTCCTAGTCAGGCAAAGCGATTTACCGCACGCCACAAATTTTGCTTAAGAATACTAAGGGCATCCGTGCCTTTTTTATTATTTTAAGTTTATTTTATAAAAACGCTGGAAGATTTGCCTCGTTCCGTAAGCTGCGAGACCTTAGGCAAGACTTCAGGCAAGACCTTAGGCAAGGGCCCATTACCGTCTGACACGAGGTTAAGAAATGGCGGGGCCTGTGCATCAGGAGCCTATAGGGAACATTAACACAAAAGCCGTGTACATCACACGAACCGCTCCTGTTACCGTTTCTCACGCCGCTCTCGCTCCTCCTCCTCCTCCCCCTCCTCCTCGTATCGGCATTAATCTAGGCGCTGAACTAAATATGGGCCAGAGAGAGCTGGTGGGCCGGCTTAGGAGCCAATATTCTCAATGTTGAGAAAGATGAATTGTGGGAGCACAGGTTCAGCATGGCTTACTAATCTGTTCGACCCCACCACACATCTGACACGACGTTGTCCTTCCGCACACAACACCCAGCTTAACCATTGCCCTCATAGCCTCCTTCATTTCCTCTTGACCTCCTCCTCCTCCTCCTCCTCCTCCTCCTCCTCTTTCCCTTCCCCTTCCTTCCATTCTATGTTCTCCTCTTCCCCCTCTCCCTCCTCCTCCTCCTTCTCCCATTCCTCCTCCCCTTCTCCTCTCCTTCCTCCCACTTCCCCCCTTCCTCCCCCATTCTATGTTTCTCTTCTCCCCTCCTTCCTCCTCCTCCTCCTCCTCCTCCTCCTCCTCCTCTTTCCCTTCCCCTTCCCCTATTCCATGTCCTCCTCTTCCCCCTACCATTCCTCCTCCTCCTCCTCCTCCTCCTTTTCCTCCCATTCTTCCTCCTCCTCCTCTTTCCTTCCCCTTCCCCATTCCATGTCCCTCCTCTTCCCCTACCCTTCTTCTCCCTCCTCCTCCTCCTCCTCCTTTTCCTCCCATTCTTCTTCCTCTCTCCCTCCCTCTCCCCCTCCCCTTCCTTCCATTCCTCCTCCTCCTCCTTCTCCTCCCAAGTCCTATAGTTATATTATTTTTCCTCACTGTTTCTCCCAGTGAGGGTGGAGAAAAAGGAAGGAGAGAGGGACCCTCCTGCCTCCTGCCTCCTCCTCCTCCTCCCTCCTCCTCTCCCCTCCTCCTCCTCCTCCTCCTCCTCCTCGCAAGATCGTATCTTTCGAGCTTTTAATAATACCCAGTTAACCCTTGTTTGGAGTTTTTCTTGTTCTCCACAGCGCTGGTTTAGAAACAATAAGGGGTCCCCCTCCATAGCTCGGGAGGCTTAGAGGAGGAGCACAAAGGGCCTAAGCAGAGGGGGAGAGTCCTGGGCGACATAGGTGGAGATGAGGGTGAGAAACTGAAGGATCATTTTGTGAACAGCCCCCGTGCCCTTGTTGCCCGCACGCTTCAGGAATGCAGTTATTGCGTTCCGTAAACTATGAGACTCAGCACCAAAATTTACTCCCTGTTGAAGGCTCATCTAGAATTTCATTGTGTGTGTTTGTTTTCTCTCTCTCTCTCTCTCTCTCTCTCTCTCTCTCTCTCTCTCTCTCTCTCCGTGAACCTTGGTGATGACGTTTTTCTTCATATTAGAGAGATTCTTTTTTTTCTTTTATAACTGTTAATAAATCTCAAGTCTAACAAATTCCTGTAATATTGGTTGCCTACATAGGTGGGCACAAAAATCATAAGTGTCATATTGTTGTACACACACACACACACACACGCACACACACACACACATATATATATATATATATATATATATATATATATATATATATATATATATATATATATATATATATATATATATATATATATATATATATATATATATATATATGTGTGTGTGTATATATACTATATATATGTATATATATATATATATATATATATACATACTGTATATATGTATATGTATATATATATTTTATATATATATATATATATATATATATATATATATATATATATATATATATATTCATACACACACACACACACACACACACAGAGAGAGAGAGAGAGAGAGAGAGAGATCAGTACGTGACAGGCCTCACGGAATGTTGAGATACTTAATCTCAAACTGTTTGAGCTGTATTGTTTTAGCTCTTAGGACTTTGAAAAATAAAAATATCGTTAACAATAAAAAATTGATATTTTTAATATACTCTTGTTTTCGCTTATGCTTTCATTTGTTTTGTTTAGCTAGACTTTTTTGTTCAGCTATGTTATAAAAGGAAGATCTTTAATACATTTAATTGAAGCTTAAATGGTATAATTTGACAAAGAATAATCGAATCATGAAACTAAAAAAATGAACATACATATTCCAATAAAAAAATTTCAAGAACTCTATTAAATAGCAAACACTGCAAAATCTCTCTCTCTCTCTCTCTCTCTCTCTCTCTCTCTCTCTCTCTCTCTCTCTCTCTCTCTCTCTCTCTTCATTGCGTTATCCTTTGTCTTCATTTTTCATTTCGACGGTGTTTGTGATTTAGTTTAGTTTTACTTCTCTCCGGAATATAAGCCGAAAATCATAAGTTCACAATGCCCCGAGTAAGATTTTGTGCTGTTTTGCTCGAATGACGTTAAAGAAAATATTAATAAAAAATTCTTAGTGTTATTTGTGAAAACGGGTCCATAATGTAGACTACTAATGTTTCCTTCTGTGTATAAGGCCGGGTTTTATTTAGAAAACTTACAGAGTTAATTTCCTATATCTCTCCCTCTCATTAGATGGCACATCAGTCACCAGGATTACTTTGATATAAAAAATAACTCTCTCTCTCTCTCTCTCTCTCTCTCTCTCTCTCTCTCTCTCTCTCTCTCTCTCTCTCTCTCTCTCTCAATCGTAATTACCAGAATAAATTTCCAATATTTCTCCCTCTCATTCAAAGCGAACATCAGTCACCATGATCACTTGATATCTAGAAAATATAACTATATAGACTCTCTCCCTGAATCCTAATTACCAGAATAAATTTCCAGTATTTCTCCATCACATTCTAAAGAATATCAGTCACCATGATCACTTGTATCTCGAAAACATAATTACATAGAACCTCTCTCTCTCTCTCTCTCTCTCTCTCTCTCTCTCTCTCTCTCTCTTCTCTCTCTCTCAACCACCTTCGCCATAAATAGGGAAAGATGGACTCTGCCGTAACTCACGAAACTAATCCACCTATTTTTGTCAAGAAAATAAAGATTAGTCTTTATTTGGACGAAGCTATGAAACTCCAACAGTACGGCGTCATATGGCTTATTGAGTAAACTACCCAACATTTGTTTTTCTTCGCTTAAAAGTTAGATACTCAGCCACTCTCTTACTTCCGCGTGTTTCCGCTGCCCAAATGAGTATCGATCGTCCCCGGGTTGTGTTGTTTGTCATTATTTGTTATCCCGTGATGGTTTCGTCTTTATTACGCCGTACGTATGGATCTTTTTCATGCGGGGTAGATGATTTATTTATATGACATAATACGTTCCATGTTATTTACCGTCAGTGATATCAAGCTGGTTTTTGCAGTTGCTACATTTTGTTTTTTATTTATCAAGGAACTTTGATGTTTGGATACCATTGTCTCTTCTTAGCTCACCCACAATTTGAAGGTTGCATTTGAACAAAATATGTTAATTTAATATATATAGA
>NC_089741.1:53349357-53361857 GCF_040412425.1 Macrobrachium rosenbergii
AAATTTCATCACTCTAATGGAATCATTCTTGATGTAGTCTTCCCTTAGCCTAATTTTTTGTGTTTATGATGTGTATGTTGTTGATTTACATTGTGCTAACTGAAAATTCCATTAAGTCAATTTGCTTTCTGTTGGCTATCAACTTACATTTGAGAACAAGGATTTATAAGTCGTCATCAGTCTTTTGCAGAGCTCTCAGGAAAACTGGAAAAGAGACAGTTTTTGACAAACTCGGAATCAGTAGTGGGAACCCATCAAAAAGGTCCGACAAGTTACCTTTTTCTTTTATATCTTTTCCCTTTAAGGCGCCGAAGAAAAAATATAACCAAGAAGTATATCACCGACTTTCATGTAAGCCGTTGTTCCGATACCCCGACAAAAATACCAAGGAACGAAAGTTTTAAAGCATGGTGAGGGAAAAAGAGTTCACCCTTCCTCTCCGAAGGTTTTCGAGGACAGGAGACAAATGCATCTACTGCCCCCTTCTCGGAGACTCTCTCTTAGGCTTTAAAGGAAGATGTGTTCCTTCATAAACTTTTATTTTCTGGAAGGCTTTAAAAGCTTAAAGGAAACATTTACCCGTTTCTTGATTTCGTATCCGGAGTGTTCCTAAGGCAAAGGATAATTGTATACATTTTTTTTACTTTGTCTCGTGGATTTTAAAGCATAAAGATGGACATCAGATCTTTCACTGCGGTTAAATTGTAGAGGTTGCAAAGCATCTTTGATAAGTGTTTACCTTCTTGAGGTTCATATCTTGAGAAATTAACACATAAAAGAAAAGGTGGCATTCTATCACACCATATCTGGTAGGATGCGAAGTTTAAACAGTAGCTGGTATCCTTATCTTATATTAGATGTTTTAAAGGATAAAGGACAAGTAGAAATTTCTGTTGTTTTTTTTAATCTGTAAGGTATAAAACGCAAAGAATTAGTAAACAACTTTGATTTTCAATTTCACTGATTTTGAAGTATAAAAGATTGGTGTATACTTAATGCATGAAACGTGGAAAATACTTTATTTATCACAAGATAAATATTGCATGTACTTTGATTACATGTACTTTGATTACCAAAACTCCCCAACCTCTTTCTTTTATGACAGGAGAAACCAGCTTGCTTTTGGGGCGAATGTTATCAGAAATGGAGCTTATTTTAATTTTCTTTCTGGTATCTATCAAAAGGTAATTAATCATAAAATGTTTAGTAGTCATCTTTTAACATTCATATTACAGCGTGAGAAATTTTATAATTCATTTGGATTAGGTTATTTCTCAATCGCTTATTGCAGAAGAGAATATTTATCATATTTTCCCCATTGATACCACATATATTAGTGAACTTATAAAGAGAGATTCAACTCTTGAGTATTATAGCTTTCAAAGAGTGAAGGTAGACTTATACCTTCCTGCCGTAGCTTTCTCTTGAATGATACGATACACAAAGTATCAATAATCGTGCATTATTGATCGTGCCGAGACATGGCAAGAAAGTCGCCGACTCCCTTGTCAGTGTATTCAAAACACTGAAAACGCAGAAGAAGAATTGCTCTCTTGCTTCCTTGCTACCAGTGTATGAGATTCCGAAGCTAAAGGGACAGCTTCACTCCTCTTACCAGAATATTCTCAAGTCGCATGACAGAAATGTTTATTTGGCAACAGTTTTTTCTAATGATTTAGAGCAGCGGGGAGGTGTTTGCTTTTCGCGAAATCTCTCTATCACGGGTTTTAGAGGTTAAAGTAAATTGTTTACATCCCCCGCTTGCATTTTTCAAAGCCTTTACAGTTTAAAGGAGAAAATGCTTTCCTTCCCGGTTCGTCTGTCTCTAAAGCTTTAGAGCGTAAAGGGGAAAACGTTTATCTCTTGCAATTTGTATTTCAAACTTACTTAAGCTTGAAGATAAAACATATATTTCCCTACCTTATTCCCTCAGAAGTTTTTTTTTAAGATAAGGAAGTTTTCAACCATTTTTCATTCTGTTTCACAAGTAATATTTTGATATATATATATATATATATTTTTTTTTTTTTTTTTTTGACAAAATGGACATATAAATTTTTTGAGATGAAGGATCGAATTTAGAGACCCTTCAAATATGGCTAAAACCAGTAATTGATTGTCATATGCTTCTCGTGACTTTGAAGGGCCTTGAAAGCTCTATTTTGATCATAACCTTCTCTGTCATGAGGCAGTTCTAAAGGTGAAAAGATGGGAAAGTAAAAGCACTGGTAACATTTCGATTTTTCCTTTAGTTCTGTGTTTTGCATATCATGAATTGGGAAGTATATACCTTACTTGCGCCGTATTCGTCATGAAAAGTGGAGAGATATCTTTTACTCTTACCTCTCATTTCTCATCGTTTTTAGAATATAAAGGAGAAAGGAATTTAATCCCCCCTTTCATGTCTCAGATTTTTGCATTCTCTTTAACCTTATGTCTAAGGGGAGATTTTGTAAAGCAGTCTTCATGTATTATTTCTACACTTTATGTGGATTTGTGTGCAGCTGGGTCATTTCGTAGGTGAAATATTACTCTAGATTTTGGGTTCAGTTTTGGCTACTGTTTTTGACTATATTCGGTGAGTGAAATCTTCAACCTTTGTAAGATCTGTTTTCTGTTTTCGGGAGGTATGATTGGAAAAGAGATGTTCATTGTGTATTGCTATTCACCAACTTTTTAACGTAATTAGAGTTCCGAAATACGTTCTTTCGTCGTCTGAATGGACCATATTCACGAAGAAATCCGGCTTTGCCATTAATATGGTAATGGTTAGACCTACTCATTTCTTTTTCACTCTCTGGCTTTACCCCACCTTGGAAGTTATATTGTCAACCTTATCTGCATGTTTGTGTATTAGGAAGATATCTCAAGAATGGACCAACCGAATTTAATGAATCTTTGCGTATATATTTCACTTTGGTGAACTTCTCTAGATCGTTACCTTTTCCGGATGAATAATTCAAAGCTGATGATTTATTGCTCAAGAGACCACCTGCCACTTTATGACGAATTAATTTATTTATTTGAAGTCGAAAGGTCTTAGAGAAGATACTGTCTCCACTGAGTGTTTATTTCTTACCCGTTTTCCTTCCATGGCTTCTCCATCAGCCCCTCCCCACTCTCCCTCCCCTTTCCCCCCCCCCTCGCCATCCCCCTCCAAATCACCCGGGCTAGTGGATCTCCTTTATTCCCACCAGGCGGAAACAATGCCTGAGAATAATTAATATAAACGTCCATAAAATTCATTATGCCTGTTCCTTTTTCGACGTCGATGACCATGGCATTTGTGACGCCAGCTTTTATTTAACATCAAAATCAAGTCCTTACCAGATGTCATGTATTTTCTTTTCCAGCCATCTACTCATTTACAAGCTATTCATATACTCCGAAATCTATGACAGTGTATGGCCGGAAAAGGGTTCATGATCCAAATACCTTACTAGCGAAGGTGTGTGACGTAATGACTGGCCATTTGTAACTCGTCAGGCAAAGCTATTCTTCTATTATGTATTTGAGGAATGACGTTTGTGGTATGCTCATTTGCGGTATGCTCAGTAGCTGTGTTGCATCACCTGTGGGCAATGTATTTCTCAAGATTTTAATTACTCGAATTCTGTGTTATTGGTTTTATTTCTCATGTTTTTTTTTTTAGTTTTTTTTTTAAGTCCAAGTAGGTCAAATATTTGTCTTTCTTTAAGTTCCTTTGTGTTTGTGCAATTGAAGATAGGAATACGGTTTTATTTCTTTTAAAGATTCTCTCTCTCTCTCTCTCTCTCTCTCTCTCTCTCATGCACGCACACATACACACACACAGTGGAGTACACATACACATGCGAGTACACACACACAGACACATAAGCGCTTACATATACGCATACATACACATTCGCACATACACATGCACATACGTACACACAAACACGCACACACACACACAAGCGAACGCAGTAAATTATAACTACTGCCTCTGCTGAGTAGATTTAAATGGGTAATGCTCTCGGGCACAGCAGCTAATTACAGTGCTTTAATGAAGCTTTTTGTATTAGCTTCTAATTATTGTTTTCATCACTGGTCCATTGTTGATCGTTCTGTTGCTCCTGCTGTTAACATCGCGAGATTAATAACAGCGGATTTATGCCACAGTTCATTTTTTCCCAGAATTCATCGCGTGTCACCATTGGCGTACCGTCATTTAATCAGTCCTGAATAAAAAGTAATTGGAAGAAATAATCATTTTTTCAGTAAACTATCTCGTTGTTAGGATATATTAATACGAAATGTGCTGTGTGTATTAAGGCCTATTGGAATATAAAATATATTGGCCCAACGATTAAGAATATGATTTGACTTCTGATGTGCAGTTTATTATATATATATCTATATATAATATACACACACACAGTATATATATATATACAGATTTCGTTGAATTCTATGGTTTTTTTATTGTATCAAATTCTTATTAGATTAACAATGTTTCTGGGTCCTATGTAGAAGATTCAGAAAATATTGTCAAACTAATAGGAAGTACAGTCAAAAAGGCAAGAAGGTAAAATAGCTTATATATATATATATATATATAATATATATATATATATATATATATATATATATATATATATATATATGTATGTATGTATGTAATGTATATATATATATATATATATATATATATATATATATATATATGAGATATTCACAGTCATGTCCTGAAGAGATATAGAGAAGTTAATATTTCATAATCTTAAAACCACTTCTATCTCTTTATGTAAGACCACCTGTCTTTTCCACGCACAGAACCCTCCATCCCTTTGTTGCACAATTCTTACTAAAACCTTCATAACCAAGTCGGCACAGTCCAATGACACACTTTGCGAAGGCCACGGCTCCTCCCAGCACCGAAAGCTTGCCGTAAGCACAAAACCAGTCATAAGTAATAAGCCCTTCCCTGTAATAAGGCGCACTGAAACTTTCATACGAATTCGAAACGGAGCATACCAGGGGCGGTCCCATTGCGAAAAATAGTAGCAGAGGAAAGGTTCGTAACGTTTTGTTTACGCATCGTAAAGTAAGTCTTTCCTGAAATATTTACGGAAGTCGTCGTGCGGATCGAAAGTGTATTTGGCGAGCGGTGTCATTACGCATGCGCGCGCGCGAGTGTCTAATTCATCGGCCGTTCGTGCGGGTCGCGGCGTTGCGCGGCTGTTAACCGCTTTGTGATTGTTATCATCCGCGAGCATATGTCCGTCGCTAAATGCTTCCTTATTCATCCGTCATATACGCCGCTGGTATTCTATGGCGTCCCAGGTGAGCACATGAAGAAGTGTGTGACATGTGCCACACCCTACCGCCCCCCTTTATCGATCGGTCCTTGCCCGCCTATACAAACTTCATGCTTTATTTTGTTAGCTGTTGAAAGTTATTGTAGGCTTGATGTTCGCTCATCACGGAATGCCGCGGTTGAGCTGGATTTCTTTTTCCTTCTTCTTCTTCTTCTTCTTCTCCTTTTTTTGTGTGTGTCTGTTACTCTTAAGTTTGTCTTGCGCCTTATGATTATTCGTCATTTTTAGCTGCTCTCCTTGTTATTAGCGTCTTTTCCCCTTTGTCTGTTTCTGGCTAAGTTTCTTTCTTAAGCTTTGTTTTTGATTAGTCGTCTTTTCTCAGCTATGTCATTACGGAAGGGTGCTGCCGGCGACACTTGATTGTGAGGATTTATTATTTAGCCTGTAATTGTATGTAATTGGTGAGAGGTATACGTTGTTCCAAGTTTTTCCTTTCTCCTGTATCTTTCAAGGGGCATGTATTCTCTCTGTATTTAGCTGTCGACACTGGAAGACTGATTAGAAAACTTGGGTAACCCAGCAAATGAAGAAAGTACTGGAAGAACCAAATAACACTCTACAAGGGCCAAAGATTTAAGATCCTACGACAGAATTAGGGTCTGTAGTCCTACACGGGTCCTGATTACGTAGTTGTATAAGGTTACCTTTTTTTTCCGAACGTAAATTTGTACAATGTTGTCATATCAGTACTTTACGTCTTGTCCAGCTTGTATACGATACCTTTCCTCTACAAGTATTTTTGTCGCGGTTAAAGAGCTCTGGAGGAAATTATGTTATTTCTCGCGTCTGTCTGTTCATTTGAATTTCTGTTTTCTCACTGGTTCTAAGGAATTGGCGAGACTGAATTTAATACACCTGTCAGGTACATTCATTAGGTTTCACCTGTTCATGAGAACAAATGAAACTGAATCTAATATACCTGATATATATATATATATATATATATATATATATATATATATATATATATATATATATATATATATATGGAAATAATGAACACTTTAGACAGTCATATATAAATATATATATATATATATATATATATATATATATATATATATATACACTGAACATGCGTGTGCGTGTGTGTACATGCGTAAGCGCATTGGTATCGAGTATACGTTCGTAAAATGAATGAGATATCCGGAATGAGTTCATTGAACCCATTTGTATCCCATGCTTATTACAGTATACTTAGGACAAATGGTGATGATGTAAAATGCACAATTATAGTCACGTGCAGACACCTTTTCCTGTAGTGCCATTGTTTTTGTTTGTTAACCTAACAAGCTTTTTTTTTTTTTATGTCTATACCGAGTGTTTGTGCATCGAGGAACAGGAGTGGAAGGTGTTCTATATCTATTTCAAACAGATGAGGAAATTAATCACGTCCTTCATACTTTAATTTAAATGCTTTGTAGTGACATTGATGATTTGATTTTTATTCAGTCTGGCTTACGGTAAATAGTTATTATTATTATTATTATTATTATTATTATTATTATTATTATTATTATTAGTAGTAGTAGTAGTAGTAGTAGTAGTAGTAGTAGTAGTAGTAGTAGTAGTAGTAGTAGTAGTAAGAACTTCAGAATGAAGGGACTAAAATTATTTTAATAAATTGTATTATTCATATAAAATATAAAAACAAAGACTTTCGAACACCTGAACGCTGTGCATCCTTAGTGTTTACGTCAAAAGAAATCGTGAGAAGGCTATTCTTCTTATATGATTGGGGATTTCTATTATACATTAGTAGTAGTCATATATTAGTCTCATAGTGATTAAGATGACAATGTCGATGTTATTGTTATTAAGAAAAATATATTAATATACAACAGTAATGGATTATTCAAGTGAATCAGATTACTGATGTCTATAATAACGGAGGCGAAAACAAACATTATGATGAATTACGTTCGGGACTCATTCTTCTGAATGATGATAGCCACGCTACCCTCCGAAATGTCCAGGTGGATCCGTCAGTGACTTACCTGGCCAGCCGTCGTTTCATGGAAAAGTTCCCTTCTATCCCCCCCCCCCCCGGGGCAACATCACCTTCCCCAGACCGTTTCACCCCGTCAGTGGAACGTCGCATGACTCTGTACGTTAGTAATTCATTAGCGTTAGTTATCCTCCGCTGGCTGTGTACTCCGTTGGTGATGTGAAAGAGTTGTGTCCTGTTTGCCACACCTCTTTTTTAAGTTGCCTAACTCCTTTTTTTTTTTTTTTTTTGGAAGGATATGAATTTATAAGCTGGCGTCATTTTGTTTGAGTGGTTATACTTCATTTGAATGGATTTGTCGTGGCTAACCATGTAGTTTTTTCGTTTTCAAATCTGATTTTTTTTTTTCAAGTTGCCTAACTTTTTTTTTAAGGATATGAATTTTAAAGCTGGCGTCATTTTGTTTGAGTGGTTATACTTCATTTGAATGAATCTGTCGCGGCTGACTATGGAGTTTTTTCGTTTTTAAATAGGAAATTTTTAACAATTGTGTGTGTGTTTCATTGTGCATTGTTTTGCTAAAAGCCTTGTTTCGTTCGGGCTGTTCTCTTTATCATTATTTCCTGGTATTCATTCAAAAGCTTAATTTATTCATATTTTGTTCTCATTCTTCTCGTTTACATAATTAATAATTTAGGTTTTCTTTACGTTTCTTTCTTGAACATTTTTATAAATATTCAGACTTTTTGTTGCCATTGTTTTCGTAACATTTTTTTTGTATCAAACTTTTGATACTTTTGGGTTTTTTTGTGTTTTTCATTACTTTATCCGCAATTCATTTTTTTTTATTTTAGGAATCCGACTGCTCACTTTTACGTTATTTCGTGTATTGCTATTTTTTTTTATTTAGCATTATCTTATAATTGTTTTCCGTTTGGCATTACGAATTACTTTACGAGTAATAGAAATTATACAGTTAGTTTTTTTGCTATAACATGTCATCGTTCTGTATATACACTGGCTTTTGTTTTTATGTGTACACTGCTGTATATATGTATATATATATATATATATATATATATATATATATATATATATATATATATATATATATATATATATATATATATATATATATATATAGCATGTGCATTCGAAACAAAAAGCCATTGTATGTACAGAGGATGTGAAATGTCTATAGCAGAGAGGATAACCGTATAATTCCTGTTAGTCGTAAATATATATATGTATATATATGATATATATATAATATAAATATACATATATTCATATGCATATAACTTTTTTTGTGTATTCTTATAAAGTAGTATTTTAAAATAATTGTCAGAACTTAAATCCACAGCGATGTATATTGTATAAAGTCGCCCTCGAACGAAAATCTTATTTCCGAACATCATAAATTCGTAAACGCAACAATTTTCCGAATCTCAGGAACCTGTTGATGAAAATAAAACTGTCAAGAGACCTCAACCTTTTGTTATTAAAAACGCGTCTTACATATCCGATACTCCACGCCTTATGTGTTGTTTGATATTTCGAAATGTATCTTTGAAGACTTAACATTTATGCTTTGGTGAAAACGGATTTTATGGTATTTCGTTTTTCTTTTTAGTGAAAGACCGTGTATTTGTTTTCAAAGTTTTGATTATATGGTATGGTATTGTTGGCTGTTTGTGTAGTTGTTTTTGTTATGTTATTGTTTTGTTGAGAATTCACTTAGGGCTCACAGTGATGCAGTCGTGTATCTTATTGGCCATCGAATTCTTAGTGTCTTAGTCATAAAGGTTTAAAGAGTCATTTTCAGAATTAAATGATATTTGTTAGTTAACTTTATTATAGCAATATTGGCCTGAAATTTACCATTAGTTATGAAAACACATGAAACAATTCATTTATATTTGATTTACTTGTAGATATGTTTGCTGTTCTTCTCACATGAGCGGAGCTTGTTAATGTCTTGTGCGAGATACCATTAATGAAAATAAGACAAATATAGTTTGAGCCAAGTGCCTTTTTGAGCGATTAATAATGGTAGATGTTGATATAAAGAGACCTCTCTCTCTCTCTCTCTCTCTCTCTCTCTCTCTCTCTCTCTCTCTCTCTTCTCTCTAGTTTGTATATATATATATATATATATATATATATATATATATATATATATATATATATATATATATATATATATATATATATATATATATATATATATATATATATATATATATATATATATATATATATATATATATATATATATATATATATATATATATATATATATATATATATATATATATATATATATATATATATATATATATATATATATATATATATATATATATATATATATATATATATATATATATATATATATATATATATATATATATGTATATATATATATATATATATATATATATATATATATATATGTGTATATATATATATGTGTGTGTGTGTGTGTGTGTGTGTGTGTGTGTGTGTGTGTGTATGTCGAAGGTCAGATTTCTGTGTGTGTGTGTGTGTGTGTTTACTAACAAGTAAGGAGTATTGGGTTCGATTCCTGGGCGAGGGAAGAACAGACCTGCTTCTCACGAGCGCACTGTGCTTGTGTAAACCAAAGCGTTGATTAAGTGCTTGGTGGTCAGTCCCATGTTGTGGGATGCAGATTGGAGTTGTGTAGTGAACTGCAGATCTCCGCGGTACAATTAAAAGGCCTAAACATTGCAATCTTTCAGCTGGGAACATTCCAGGGTTATTTCACCCCTCTCTCGTGTCGTATTCCCAGAAAAATTGGCTATTATTATTATTATTATTATTATTATTATTATTATTATTATTATTATTATTATTATTATTATAGTAATTGTGAAGAGAGCTAAACTTTCCATGATTTTTTTAATATATATATATATATATATATATATATATATATATATATATATATATATATATATATATATGTATGTATATATATACTGTATATACATATATATGTATGTATGCGTGTGTATATGTATGTATGTATATATTATATATATATATATATATATATATATATATATATATATATATATATATATATGTGTGTGTGTGTGTGTGTGTGTGTGTGTGTGTGTGTGTAAAATTGAATGTTAATCGTTAGTACATACAGGTTGTTTCGAAATTAGAGCCCCCCCTCTATAGCATAAACTAAAATTGATATGGACAAAAACAAAAGTAATTCAGGACAGATATTTATTTAAGTTTCTCTCTGAGTATTTAATATTTTGTGTGGCCTCCATCTGCCTGTACCACAGCCTGCATTCTTGAGGGGTACGATTTCAGCAAATCGCAAGAAAGCTGAGACTCAAACTCCATTTCCCTGAGCACTTCGGTCACCTCTCTTCGCAGGTATTTGAGGCTTGGTATGCCTTCATAGTTCACTGTGAGCGCTTCAACACGATCCTTTAAGATACTACCAATGTTTTCACACACATTAAGGTCAGGGGAGCTACCTGGAAATTCACGTGACGAGAAGAAATCGATACTACTGTTTCGAAGCAGCTCCTGTGTCTGAAGAGCCTTGAAACATTGCGCCTTATCATGCAAAAATGTGACTTCTTCAACAGATAACACATTTTCAGGATCTTTGAGGAAAGGAAATACTCCACCAGTAAGCACAGTTTCTCTGAAGTATTCGCCATTCCGTGACTGTCCTTTCTCTTTGATGATCCACATTAACCGTTTGGCTGTGAAACAGAGAAAAATTCCCAAACATTCTGAAAATTTCACAACTTGGTGATAGCACACGTCATCACTGATATCATCCAACTTTGCAGCCCAAATGATGTCATTTTTATGATTTGGCTCCCTGACTGTGAAAATGAATTCATCTGATGCGGCAACATGGAGAAAGTCAGCTTCTTCCCAATCTTTAAGAAATGAACCACAAAACCATGCACGGTCTTCTCTCTGTTGCCGAGTGATGTTGGGCTTGCTGATAACATGAAGTGGCTTGATACCAGATTTTTTCAACTCAAGATATACAGCACTATAACTTCTCTTCTTTCCCCTTTTGTTTCTAGTTCAAGCGCCAATTTACAAAAGACTTTCTGGTCTACCCACTGCCTCAGCTATGATGTCTTTTTGACTCCTGAGAAAGGACTTCAGGCCATCCAAGATTCTCACTCTTTTCGTGATGACAATCATATGGATTTTTGTTCCAGTTTCTTTTAACAAAGGATTCATCTCTTTTAATGTATTTAGCTATCCAGGAACGTGAAATGAAGGTTGCGCCAGCATCCTTAGCCTCTCTGAAGTTTATAGCCCGGATTCGGTCAATCCATCTGATTTCCTCCGAGTCGTTAGCCATGGCTGTATCTAACTCCGTCACTCAGTCTGAAAATACAAGAAATGTAAAATGAAAAATAGCTTAATACAAACTTAAAATAATGTACTTGGAGATAGGCTATAGCAGAAAACTTCATAACTTTCCATTTGTTTTGTGGAGGGGGGCTCTAATTTCGAAACACCCGGTACATGTATTTATAATCAGGTATTTCTGCAAACAAGTGTGTCATGCAAACACACGTTTAGTGTCATGCAAACACACATTTGTATATCCTTGCGTACATGATAAGGAAGAGGAAGTACAGCGAGGAACATTTTCCTTTTATTTTATACATCTGTTTATTTACTTATTTTGTTATATTCGTATGTATCGTTCTCGAGCCATATGTTGTAATCCCCAGCAGAGCCTTTACGTGGAATTGATTCATGTTTGGGGAGGCACCATATATAAAAGATAAGAAGGTCCGTAATAGGAATACATAATTTCTCCGTGACTTTTTTATGTGATTGCGCTGGCGGAAGATATGTCCAAACCGTAGTTTAAGGCTATCTTTTGAGGAGCTATTTATTCGTTGGCTGTAAGAGTTTCCACCTCCCCTCCCCTTCTCCCTCCCCCTACACCTTACCCCCTTTTCAACCTCTGTAGTTGTAGCAGTAGTAGTAGTAGTGGTGGTGGTAGTTATGTAAGTAAAAGGCCCTTTCCCACCCACCCCCACCCGCCTTTCCTTCATTTTTAATCGCGTTGCTAGCAAAGGTAGGTCGTAATTTTCCTTATTTCAGGTCTTATTAAGTATAGACGGCGGTGATAGAAATGGTAGGTTTGCTTAGAATGACAGCACAAGAAAAGGGAAAGA